>NC_134799.1:56089698-56102198 GCF_046742065.1 Oratosquilla oratoria
CTTTTTAATCATTACTATTCTGTTGGGTGACACCATTACTCTTTGGGATGACGTTATCATTTTTGAGTGACAGCATTATTCCTTTAGAGAAAGTTAACTTACAGAAACGCCATATTACAATATTTCTATGTCACCTGTGGAGATGATAGGGTGACATTGTCATTATTTCAACTTAACTTTTTTATTTTTAATGGTTATTTTGTTTCATATTAGACCACATTAGAAACAAAACGATACTCGACGAGCTTGAATTTGACTCGGTGTTGGACAATGTTGAACGACCACAGCTAAGATGGTATGGGCATGTATAAATAATGGAACCAGAAAGATACCCACAAGGGTATTACGAATGGAGACCAACAGGGAAAAGACCTGGAGGAAGACCGCGAATGAAGTGGAGGACAAACGTAGAGTGCGTCATCGAAAAGAGAGGAACCACCATAGAGGAAGTTGAGAGAACAAATGCATACGAAGACAGAACCCAATGGAGAAGATTTCTCTGGCGCAATAACTGACAGGCTTTAGCAATCTAACAGGAGGAGGGTGAGGGTGAGAGGTGAGAGATTATCATATTTGATTTGTATCTTGTTTTTCACTGAAGTTGAGTTCAGTAAGACTCCAGTAACCCTGGCACCTTTTCCTTAACTTCACACACAATTTCCCTGACTCTTGAACCCTTTGGTACCTTCTTTGACTCGCCTCTGATTTTTGGCATTGTGGGTGAATGCGTTGCTGACTTGGGGGAGCACTAATTGGATCCCACCTCGAGTTTTGGGACCTCTACTTGTGCCGTGAACTTTTGATCCCTAATCAAACGCCGCCTCCACTTGCCCCAAGTTGAATCCCCCTGAAAGCGTCGAAATGCTTTACGAATTCTCTGACAGAGACTACTAGGCAATGCATCATAGTTTAGCTGAGGCGTCCGGGCTTACGACCGTGAGAACTGTGGTTTCTTCATTCTCTAAAAAACTATATAGTATCAGCTTGATGGAGGGTGAAACGGGGACCGTACACGCTGTACCTATATTCGTCCATCACAGGAACAGAAGAAAAAGAGCGTGTTTAGAATGAATTAAACCCTTTCATTTTGGGGGAGAGAGTTGGGCTCGTACGTTAGAATGAAAATAATTAGGAGTAACATGTGGTGGCAGCATTCATGAATTTTGCTCAAGCTGCCAGCAAGCCGTTTTCTTCTGTTAAAGAAGAAGGATTCTTTAATTCTGTTCTTTTACTTTTACTTCAATAGAAGAAGGATTCTTTAATTCTGTTCTTTTACTTCAATAGAAGAAGGATTCTTTAATTTTGTTCTTTTACTTCAGTAGAAGAAGGATTCTTTAATTCTGTTCTTTTACTTCAATAGAAGAAGGATTCTTTAATTTTGTTCTTTTACTTCAATAGAAGAAGGATTGACTAGATAAACACCATATGAGGACGGAGCCTTTATTTGTACGACGTTTCGCTTATTACAGCTTTTTCAAGTACAAGTTGAGATACAAATGCTTGAGATTAAAATTCTTTAATTCTGTCCTTTTACTTCAAATAGAAGAAGGATTCTTTAATCCTGTTCTTTTACTTCAATAGAAGAAGGATTCTTTAATTCTGTTCTTTTACTTCAATAGAAGAAGGATTCTTTAATTCTGTTCTTTTACTTCAATATCGGCTTCTCTTTGGAAGACACCTGGAACCTAAGTAGTAAACCCAAACAGCCAGAGCATCCAGGGCTCCTTTGCACGTGCACGCTCGTATGTGTGTGCGTGTGCGCGCGTGTGAGATCGTAACTAGCGATTTTAGCAACACGATTCCCTGCAATGACATTGCCCAGTCCAGCACTGAACTCAATGTACATTTGTTCTTCATATCTTCTTTCCCTTTCCTTCACTTCCCTTCGTCTCCTACTTCTTGCCTCTCCCGTTCCTCCCAAGGCCACCAACTTTATTATTCTCCCCGCCTCCACCATTACGTCCTCCTCCTCCTTCTCCTCCTCCTCCTCCTCCTCCCTCTCTTCCTTGACCTCCTCTTCCTCTTCCTCCCCCTCTTCCTAGTTCGCACACAGCCTCTCTTCCACCTCTGACCCTTCTGGGTCACTTCTCTTTCCCTTCATAGCTTCAGCTGTCTCTTCCTACCACTTATATCCCTCTCAGCACATTCTACCCCATTCTTCCTCTCGCCATTCTCTCCGATGAAAGCGACCCTCCTTCTGTTCTTTAAATAGCTCATTTTCACGCCCATTCCTATCTCCTCCGTGTTTAATCTCTTTTATTTTCATCCTCTCTCGCTCTCTTACTGTCTCTTTCTACATCTTTTTGGTCATTTCTCTCCTTTTTACCAAGACTTTATTGTTGTTTTTCCTCAATTCTTTTCCGTCTCTCCCTTCTCGCCTTTTCCCTCCTCTTTAATTTACTCATTTCGCTTCGCTTTTGCTCCTGTCCGTGTCATTTCCTCCCGTTCCATTTCCTTCTACTTTCTCTTCTCTTCTTTTCCATTCCTTCCTTTTATCTTTCCCTTCCCTTCCCTTCCTTTATCTTTCCCTTCCCTTCCCTTCCCTTTTTTGCTGTCCCCTTTCCTTCTCTATTTTTATATTCCCTTTCTTTCCTTTCCTTCTCATTCCTTCCCTTTCCCTTCCCTTCCCTTCCTTTATCTTTCCCTTCCCTTCCCTTCCCTTTTTTGATGTCCCTTTTCCTTCTCTAGTTTTATATTCCCTTTCTTTCCTTCCCTTCCCTTTCCTTCCCTTTCATCCCTTTCCCTCCATTTCCTTCCCTTCCCTTCCCTTCCCTTTCCTTCACTTACCTTCCCTTCCCTTCCCTTTCCTTCCCTTTCCTTCCTTTCCTTTTCCTTTTCTTCTCTTCCCTTTTATTTTCTTCTTTCTTTCGTTTCTTTCACTTTCATTCCATTTATTTCCTTTCCCTTACTTTTCATTCCCTTCCCTTTCCTTTCTTTTCCTTCCATTCTCTTCCCTTCCCTTTCCTTCCTTTTCCTTACTTTTCATTCCCTTCCCTTTCCTTTCTTTTTCTTCCCTTCCCTTCCCTTCCCTTTCCTTCCCTTCCCTTTTCTTCTCTTCCTTTCCCCCATTTTCGCCATTACGCCCCTTCTACCCCCGTCCACCCTTCCTCCTCCCACCTCTTGTATAGAGCAATTACAAGTGCAATTGTTTAGTGCAAGCCCTGCTCGATATATTGCCTTATTGATTCCGCATCACCTTCCCCACCCTTCCTCTCCTTTGGGTCTCCCTTCCTTCCCCCTCCCCCCGCCTTCCCCATCTCCCTCCCTTCCCCATCTCCCCACTGTCTAAAATCCCTAACACTCCTCATTTCCCTTCCTTCTTTCCGTTCTTGTGTTACAACAGTAGTTTTCAGCTACCTCCAGCCTCCCTTCCTGTTTCCTTTCATCTCTTTGGTCGAATTTGTTTGGTACAGCATTCCAGCAAAACGGTCAAATCCAATGATAGAAAAAAAAAAAAAAAAAAAAAAAAAAAAAAAAAAAAAAAAAAAAAAAAAAAAAAAAAAAAAGTCTGAGGTAATTTGGTCATAGTCAAAGTCAAGGTTACCATAAATGCGAAAATATTGTTTTCAGTTTACTTCAGGTAAACACCAGTAATCATCATATTTCTGTTATAATCCTTTCTATCGCTATAGTGGAAAGTGGAGAGTTGTGAAAATGAATATGATAAAAAAAAAAAAAAAAAATTGACAGTCATCGCAGCGTTAAGGTAACTACTTAGTTTCGTTGTTCATTTGGGAAGACCTTTCTGCTCTTTGAGTTCATGGCTGACATTTGATTGTATGAACTAATTTTGGCTCGAAATAATTCCCCTTCCCCTTTCCCCTTCCCATCTCCTTCTCCCTCTCCCTCTCCATTCCCAGGCAATGATCACAGGAAAATTTTAGTTTCCGTCTTGCCGTCAATGGAGACTCCGTTGTAGACACTTCATCCTTCACAAAGGATTACAAAGGCGGAGCATGCCGACAGGAGACCTTTTGGTCCATAACTAGGTCGGATGCGAAAAAAAAAAAAAAAAATGATATATATATATATATATATATACATATATATATTTATATATATATATATATATATATATGTATATATATATATATATATATATGATAAAAAATAGATAAAATAAAATTGAAATTATAATAGAATAAATAATACATAGGTATAGTTAAATGATAAACAAAGAGGTAAATAATAAATAATATTAAACTGACAAACAAATAATGATACATGGAAATCAAGCAAATAATAGATAAACAGACAAATAATAACAAACAAATAATCAAATAATATAGAATAAATGGCAGTCATTACAGCATCTTGCTTAGGTGTTTGCAGAAAGAAATGTGCCGATACCTCTGGAACTGGGTGCATTAATCGTAAAGCCCATTGTGTCATTGAAATGGTATGTCTATGTCTCTTGCATTTTATTAACACCATGAGACTCGTGACCGTCCTTTCCACGCTCGAACATGACGTTCTTTAAATGTCGAAAGAGGCTTCAATACCTAAGAACTCCTGGCTACTAGTGTTTGCTAAATGTGGGATGTTGCACTACTGAGGGTAGAAAGCCAGTAGGGTTGGATACTGCTATCTATATACTATAAACATCAAAACCCATTCTACGAGACTAAGGTATTTGCGTCCACCATGCCAAAACCTCACAGTCTTTGTAATAAAAATTTGAAAAAATATTAATTTTGTACTTCGGACCTTAATCAGCCCTCCATGCATGCGGTTCTTTAAGGGTACAAAATGCTAATGACGAAAGTTCTGAATCTCTCAGTTTGAGGATATCTCTGTTTAGTGATACTGTATGTCACTTGATGAGTGTTCATATGTATTTTGCGTCACTTTTCCCAGAAGAAGTAACAAGAACTGGAACGCCGAAGTCACTGGTGTAGTTTGGTTGAAGAGCTTTCATTCCGAAGACACCTGTACAGTTTTGAAAGACTCAGGGAGAATATACCATAATAGGTGAATGAAATCTAGATAAACCTGGGGAAAAAATATTGTACTTTATTTCCTAATGGAGTGCCTTTCCTCAGTCAAGAACCAGAGACGAATATATATATATATATATATATATATAAATATATATAGTATATATATATATATATGTATTATATATATATATATACACATATACATATGTATATATATATATATATATATACATATACACATATACATATATATATATATATATATATATATATATATATAAAGTGGCACAACACGATGAACGATAATTCTGAATTCTTTAGACTTGTCCAATAAAACTAAAATAAAAAACGAACCTTAAAAGCCAGGAGTCCTATTTCCTTGCGACCACCTGCACGGAAATCGTGGACCTCTTCCTCCCCCTCCCCTCCACCCTCAACTCCACTAACAGGGAAACTCCACCACCGTATCCACCGCATCCACCGGCACCCCTCCTTAATTCTTGTCGAGAAGATGCCAGTCGGAAGGAAGCCACAAGAGGCCACTATAACTGTCTCCCGACCAACTTGTCCCCAGCCAGCTCCCCTGAACACGTAGGAGAATCCTTATCCCTTGGAAGCCTTTCCCTGCAGGGCCGCGGGATGCCTCCTGGAAGTGCCTGGAAGGCGTGGCACTGTCGTCATTGTTACTGTCCTCCTCCTTCTCCTTCTCCTTCTCCTTCTCCTTCTCCTTTTCTTCTTCCTTTTCCACTTTCTCCTTCTCTTTTTTTCTCAATTTCCATTTCTACCCTCTCCACCTTCTCCTTTTTCTTCCTCTTCCTCTTCATTTCCTTCTTTCTTGTCCTCTTCATTTACCTCTTTCTCGTCCCTCTTCTCTCCCTCCTTCTCGTCAGCCTTCTCTTCCTCGTCTCCCTCCTCCTTTTGCAGCACTTAATAAACCCATCGTTCTTCTTCCACCTTCACCCCTCTACTTCTCCACCCACGTTATCCATATTCCTCCACTGAACATCCCTCTTTTTGTGCCTCTGCGGCCCACTCCAGTCATCTTCTCCTTATTAGTATCTACGTTTTCCCCACCCCACTACCCTTCTCTTCACATACTTTGTTTTTTGATGCTGTGACTCCCAAGTACACCCTCTCTTTCCTTCTCTCTCTCTCTCTCTCTCTCTCTCTCTCTCTCTCTCTCTCTCTCTCTCTCTCTCTCTCTCTCTCTCTCTCTCTCTCTCTCTCTCTCTCTCTCTTTTCCAGAGCCCCGAGAGTCCCCTTCCCATCTCTCCTCTGTAATATCTTCATCTTGTTCGTGTTCCTCGCTCGTTCCTTTCATTCTCCTTTGCACCAGGTATATATACAGTTATCTTCCCCTCCCATTCCTCCCCCTCTCCTTTCGTTGTCTGTTTCCACTTCCATTTTCTTTTTGAAATTCATTTCCGCAGAAGGGGGGCAGTGGGGGTAGGGCAGCACATTTAGAGACGCACCTTGCACGTGGCGTCTCAAACTACATGCTGGGGGCAGCGGCGGCGGTGGCTGATGACCCTTGTCTCCAGGGCGCCATATTAGTGGGCTATTGTGTACTATGACAAATGTTTCGGGTTTCCATCCAGCTTAACCACGAAGCTACGAGCGATGTTAGTTCTCCGTAAAAACTAGGTACGGACGGCAGTTAGCAGTCGAATCAATTCCTCGGGAGTAGATTAATTCCCAGGTAGGAGAATTTTAGATATCCGATAGCTAAGTTGGCAGAGCGTCGGGTTTGAATTCTCGTGAGCCTCGGTTCGAATCCGGGGATGACTGTCGGAATTGTTTTATATATGTATATGTGTATATATTTACATACATATATATATATATATATATATATATACATATATATATACATATATATATATATATATTTAATGGAGAAAATGCAAGATAAACCAGTTGTTGTTTGCTTACGACACTGCGTTTGTAGCAGGATCAGAGGAGGGATTAAGGAAGTTGGTGACATAGTTTGGGAAGGTGTGAAAAGAAAAGAAAGTTGAAGGTACTCGTAAATATGGGCAAAAGTAAGATGATGAGATGTACAAAGGAGTGAAGATGGCAGCAAATTGGAAGTGAGTATTCAGGGAGAGAGACTGGAGGAAGTGGATTGCTTTAGATACTTCGGTGCGAATGTGGGGGGAAAGAGGAATGGAGGTGGAGGAAGAATGTAGATTGAAAGAATTATATAAATGCCTTGAAGGATTAACAGAATTAAATGATATATAGACATTTGGGATTAGATTCAAAGAGGAGATTGTATAAAGGGGTGATTGTGCCGACAGCACTGTATGGGGGCAGAAACATGGAACAAAAAAGGAAGAGAGGAAGAGTTTGAATATGTTTGAGATGAAATGCCTGAGAAGTATGGTAGGATAGAGTGAGAAATGAGGAGGTGAGGAGGAGAACAAGGGTGGAAAGGGAGTTGGGAGATAGGGTTGATGAAAGAGTATTGGGATGTTTTGGACATATGGAAAGAATGAGTGAAGAAAGACTAGTAAAAGAGATGTGGAAGGCAGAGGTGGAAGGAGTGAACATGACGAGGCGACCAAGGATGAGATGGATGGATGGGGTAAAAGGGGCACTGTGAAAGAGGAGGGTGTCTGTTCAGAAAGGAAGGGAGAGGACAAAAGATAGGGGTGAGTGGAGAATGGTTGTGTATGGATAATGCTGTGATACATGGAAGGGGGGGTGGCGGGGATGAAGGACATTATGTGGGTGATATTTTAACGCAGCCCGATGGGATTTCTCCCCGTATTATCTTTTTCTGTATGAGGGGACAGAAGAGGGGGGGGGTCGCCGATTAAATGAAGCGGCCTTGCTGTTGATGTGCTGTGTCTTGCTGCATTGCTTCTGACCCAGGGCAGTGGGCGAGATGTAGGGATGACCCGTCACCAGGAGGAGTCAAGGAAAGAGGGAGGGAGTGGTGGTGAACGGGAGTGGAGTATATGGGGACGAAATGGGTGGGAGTGGATTTATGCCTTTGAATTTGGCTACCTTCCTTGTAAGGGGTGGGGGGAAACCCTTGGTATATGTATATACACAAATAAATAACAGCTTAGATACTCCCAGCTTATCCCGTTCCTCCCCGATTACCGTCGCTCCTTCCACACCTCCGCTCAGCCTCGCAAAGAACCAAGTCGCTCACTATCCTCCCTAACTTGACAAATCCATCACGGTGGTAGTTGCATGGATGCAAACTGATGTAGGCTGCCTCAATTGTCCTTTTTTCTTTCTTGGGTAGACCTCTGTGTAGTTCCTCTGTTTCCTCCCAGTCTGGTAGGTGGCCAAAGTTGTTAAGGTGAACCACCAAAGAATTAGAAGTTCGGTGGGCTCTGACGTCACTTTTGTGCTCAGATGTCCTCTTGGCAATCCCTCTGCCAGTCTCTCCGTAATAACTAATGGGACAGCTTTTGCACGGTATTTTATTAACTACGTTGTTCTCTTCCTCTTCGGCCTTGTTATTACCTCTGTTTTTAAATAACAAAAAGGAAAAAAAGTGACACACTGGGAGCGACCAAAGTTGATAGCGGTGGGTTTTTGTCTGTATCCAACTCTAGACTCACCGGTGAGATGGGACAGTTGCTCACTAAAGCGGGGTCGAAAATTGCTTAGTTTTGCCACCAGGATAAGTGATATTGTAAAACAGAGGTAATAACAAGGCCGAAGCAGAGGAGAACAGTATAATTTATAAAATGCCGTGCAAAAGCTGTCTCATTAGTTATTAAGAGAAAGACAGATGGATTTTTTTTTTTTTTCTTTTTTATATAGAATGCCACTTGTGTGTTATGGTGATGTTGGATTGGTCCATTTTGTTGCTACAGATAATTATTGGAACATTTAAATGAATAGAATAATGAGAAAGCCCCCCAGCTCTATATCCAGTGCTTCTTTATATGCGCCATACAAGCAGTAGTGCCCACCATCCCTCAGTAACCCCCTCAACACCGCCCAAAACCATGAGGATCGCCACCACGACCATCACCATTTCCATCACCACCATCATTCCACCACAGTCACCACCACCTTCACCACTTCCACCACCATTACCATCATCGTCATTATCACCTCTATCACCACCACCATCACCACCATCACCACCATCACCACAATTACTACTATCACCATCATCAACACTACCGTCTAAACCGCCACCACTACGAGCCACAAGCACCAACACCACTACCAACACTTCCACCACCACCCGTACTGTCACCATAAGCACAATTACCACCACCACCCCACTTTTTTTTTTCTTAATCCTGACCACGCCGTGCTGTCAGTAGCACCAAGTGATGAAGAAGTGTCTTTTATCTCCATGAATGGAAAGACTATTACCTATGACCACTTGTTGACTGATTCCAAAAGCTCCACCAAAATAGCCGAAGGGTAAGACTCAGCCGAAACAAAAGCAAAGCGACTTGACGTCACTGCAAGTCGTCTATAGATTGTAGTCTTGGGAAGCTCGTCTCACCTCAGTCATCATTCTCCATTTTTTTGTTTTTTTTGTTTCTTCCTTGCGTTCTTTCAGACGATTTAGCAGTGATGAGAGAGACTTTCTTTTCTCCTCTAGACTTTCTCTTTTCCCTTTCACTTCCATTGTTTCTTGCGTTCTTTCAGACGATTTAGTAGTGATGAGAGAGACTTTCTTTTTTGCTCTAGACTTCCTCATTTCCTTCTCACTCTCATTCTTTCTCTCTTGCAGTCATTTCCCTTATTAGCTGGTGACTTCTTCCCCATATATTGTCTTCGTGTCATTTCTTTCTTAGAAAAACAGAAGCAATTTACTTCTACGCTTCCTCTTCGCTCTCGCCCTCTCATTTTTTTTTCTGCCGCATGCTGCAACTGCTACACATAATCATGATCTTCGTCTTCATCATCATCTTCATACTCACCCTCATCCACCACGTTCCTCTCTCCTCTTTCCCTTTCTATTAATCTAATCCTTTCCCTCTTCTTTCCCTTCTATCCTCTTTTGCGTAAGCCTTTCCATTATCTCTCTTCTTTCCACTCTTTCTCCTTCACCTTCACTTTCTTCCCGTTTTCTTTCTTCTTCCCGTTTTCTTTCTTCCCGTTCTCATCCCCTGCCCTTCTCTTACCAAGTCGCTGCTCTTGCAAACTCTTCGTCAGAACAAGTGCGGCTTAAAGAGGCAGAGGGACTTGGGGGAAGTAGCACACGCTAGCCCACGGTGCAAAATGGACTCTGCAATGGAAGAGGCGTGGGCGGGGGACGTCGATTAAATCACGAGCCATAAGGCAAATTAAACTTCTCCAAAAGTATCGCTGGCGTTACTTCCCTCCCACACACACACTTTCCACCATTCCCCTAACTCCAACCAGGATTGGCGAAAGCAGTGCAAGGAAAACTACTAAAATTCTAATATTTTCGTGTGTGTGTGTGTGTGTGAGTGTGTGTGTGTGTGTGTGTGTGTGTGTGTGTGTGTGTGTGTGTGTGTGTGTGTGTGTGTGTGTGTGTGTGTGTGTGTGTGTGTGTGTGTGTGTGTGTGTGTGTGTGTGTGTGTGTGTGCCCATCTGCATCTATCTAAACGAGTTTTAAAAGGACGAGCCTAACTCACTGCATCTGATCTTTTTATTTACATTCATTCTGGACCTAACCAATGGTTGTTTGAACAGTCGCTGTGTCATTACATCCTTTTCATGTTTGCTTTTTTTTTGTGTGTGTGTGTCCACGCACGCACGCGCGTGCGCTGGTGCCAACGAAGTGTGTAGTAGACATTTACACGACGCCGGATCCGTTTTCCCCTGCCTATCTCCTCTTTTTATTTGTTATTTCTTTCTGTCCCTTTTCGTAGATTTTCGTTCATATCCTCGTGTGTTTCCCGGCTTTGTGTTTGTCCTCTCCCCTCGCTATCTCTATCACTCCTTACTCTTTACTCTTTTCCTGTTTATTTCATTTATCATCACTTCTTGAAATTTATTGGGTTGGAGGAACTTTTACATCTAGTCTGTGTGTGTGTGTGTGTGTGTGTGTGTGTGTGTGTGTGTGTGTGTGTGTGTGTGTGTGTGTGTGTGTGTGTGTGTGTGTGTGTGTGTGTGTGTGTGTGTGTGTGTGTGTGTGTGTGAGAGAGAGAGAGAGAGAGAGAGAGAGAGAGAGAGAGAGAGAGAGAGAGAGAGAGAGAGAGAGAGAGAGAGAGAGAGAGAGAGAGAGGGAGAGAGAGAGAGAGATTGAGGTTCAGAGCATTGTCTATTGTTCAACCGACTGAGTGCACTTACATGTGCCACAACGAGCCTCGGTCTTTGGCCCCAAGTATTGAAGTGGAATCAAATCTGCCCAGCATGTACAGTACATGCACAACCTGTGATCATGTCGCTCAGCCCCCTTGCGGCTACAGGCAGCAGATTCGAGTCTCGCGGGGTGCAGGTGCACTAGGCAGCTATAACACCGAATAAAAACAATTGTCTTTACAACAGCACATTGTTCAACCAGCTGTAGTGCCTGCACACCACTCGCAGCCATCTGCTTTAAGCAAACATGAGGCCCTTGGGCCACCAGGGTGCTTGCTGTGCATTCTAAGGTGGTTCCATTTTTGTTTGCAAAACTGCCGAGGATGTTACCATGCAAGCAAGTGTTTGCTAGCAAGTAAACTACAGTAAACAAACATTAGGTACAAACTTGACATCTTCGTTTCCCTTGTAACCAGACCACTTAAATTTTTTTGGGTTACTTGACGAACGAATATATGTGATCATGCTGATGCAGAAGAAGATAAGGTCTACAGAGAAGTATAATGTGTATATAAATGTGTGCATTATGGACAATCGAGCTGACAGGGTCATCATGGCTCGGCTCGCGTATGATAACGATGGCATGCCAATAGTCAGTGGCTTATGTTCACACACACACACACACACACACACACACACACACACACACACACACACACACACACACACACACACACACACACACACACACACACACACACACACACACACACACACACACACACACACACACACACACACACACACACACACACACACACACACACACACACACACACACACACACACACACACACACACACTGCAACTTGATGGCGCAGTGGTAGTGTTCACAACCGCCACTACCGCAGTCTGGGTTCGAACCCCACTCAGGGCTGAAATAATTTCAGTATCGCTGCGCTGCGAGTCGCTACTCCAACTCTCGTGGGCGGGGAGTTGGTGTGTGTGTGTGTGTGTGTGTGTGTGTGTGTGTGTGTGTGTGTGTGTGTGTGTGTGTGTGTGTGTGTGTGTGTGTGTGTGTGTGTGTGTGTGTGTGTGTGTGTGTGTGTGTGTGTGTGTGTGTGTGTGTGTGTGTGTGTGTGTGTGTGTGTGTGTGTGTGTGTGTGTGTGTGTGTGTGTGTGTGTGTGTGTGTGAGGTCACAGTATTACCCATAGATCGGTCATATATAGGCTCTGAGCTCTCTTCCGGGAGGGAAATAGCTGTCGATGACGAGTCCAACACGTGATCCAAGACCATGGTGAATCACACACACACACACACACACACACACACACACGTAGGTACCATACATGTACATC
>NC_134799.1:56122198-56129698 GCF_046742065.1 Oratosquilla oratoria
CGAGGTTTGTCATTAACTTCCAGCAAATGGAAGCAATTAATCAATATGATAATTACAAAACAGCCTTTCTTAAACATTTCATGTCCAAATGTGATCAGGATCCTATTAGATCATTGGTAAAAATGATTAAGGAAGTTAGGACAAGTGAAATTGACACAGAGTACTTAGCTAGATTAGATAGATGGTCAAAAGACATGAATTCTATCTTGAAAGATTCAGACTGGATAGAAAGATCTAGTGAGAAGATGAAAATCTCACAGGTAATCAAATTGATTACATTTAGCTTATTGGCAAAGAATTCTGATGACTTAACAGCAGAAAGGCTGTACAAAGATTTAAAATCAAATATCTGTTTAGGAGAAGTAGATTATCTTCTTCAAGGATACAGTGAGACCAGAACAATAAACCCATATGTAATGCCTATAAATCAACATAGCCAATATAGGAACTCTAGAGAGTTTAAGAAAACAGAAGTAGGACATAGGCGACATGCTAGAAGTCCATCTAGGGATAGGGATACCAGAATCCTATGTTTTAATTGTAATGCATGGGGACACAAGGCACAAGAATGTTTTTATGGGATTATTTGCAGAAATTGCAAATACGAAGGTCACAATGAGTATCAATGTAGGAACCCTCCATTCTGTATTTACCATAATATAATCGGACACAGAACTCATGATTGCCGGAATTTTCGGGTACCCCCAGGGCTAAGAGGAAAACCCCCAGACACAGAATAAACCATTTCAGACCTCCCCATATATATACCGATAGACGGTATTGTGTTAAATATGGGAATGCAAGGGAGATGAAAGAAACTGACAAACTGATAATTACTGTTGGTAAAACTTCTGTACGACCTCTCATTGCGGGTAAAGTGTTCAATAAGCCTATTCAAATTTTTATTGATACAGGGTCTGTAGTTAATGTAATTACTAGTAAAGTTTTAAACCAGTTGAACCCAGGAGTGAAAATGTTGGAACCAATCCGTTACACATTGCAAGGTGTAACTGGAAATCAGTTAAAAACATTAGGTAAGATTGAGCTAGAAGTTGCCTTATATACAAATGAACAATTGTACATCCCAGTGATAGTGGTAGAAGAGTCTGTTTTTCCAGGAGATTTATTGATAGGATTTGCAACTATGAGAAAAGAAAACATGGTAATTTGTCCTGCTGACTTAGGAATTTTAGTAAAGTCACAGTTAATCCCATTCTTAAATCAACCAGACTTAAGACCAGTGACAGGAATCAATGAATCCTTAGATAACATTTCTATCCTAGATAGCGAGGCCGAGCGGTCCAACCCTACAGAAAGTAAAACAATTTGTGAACCCAACTCAGAAGTTCAGGAAATCCCAGAGATTACTAAATTATCAACCACAGATGCCTTGAGAATTGCAGATTGTGGATTAACAAGGTCGACATTGTTACATCCCATGTCAATTAATAAGATTGAAGTGTGTTTGAAAGGAATCAATGTAGACTCTGAAGTAATTACAGTCCCAGAATCAGTTAAAATTAAAGGATTGAAGTGGGACTCAGGGATTTATAAGACAAATAAGAACAGAGTAGAAGTATTAGTAATTAATACTATGAATAAAGAGATAGTTTTAAAGAAAGGTACACAAATAGGATGTATTCAGGTGTGTACTAAACCTATTAAGATTTTAAATGAGAATAGTGAGGAGATAGAATTACCAACTTCATCAATTTGTTCAGTACAAGAAGGCATAGACTTAAGAAATAGATATAAAGAATTATTACAATCAACTAATTGCCCTGAGTTGGATGAAGCTTTATTTGCTTTGCTTATGAAACATAAAAAAGCAATTGCTTTGCCGGGGGACGCCTTAGGCAAAACAACTGTTTTAAAACATCACATTAAGTTAAAACCAGGAACACAACCTATCTACATACCAGCCTACAGAGTTCCTCACTCTAAATTAGCTGTAGTAGATAAACTCATCACTGAAATGTTATCACAGGATATTATTGAACGTAGTAAAAGTGAGTGGAATTTTCCGTTGATCTTAGTACCAAAGTCTGATGGGACTATGCGACCAGTTATTGATTACAGGGAACTGAATAAGCACACCATTCGTGACAGGTTACCATTACCCATTATCGGTGACATTTTGAGAAGTTTGGGAACTGAGAATAGATATTTTAGTACTATAGATATCAAATCAGCTTTTTGGCAAATAGAATTGCATGAAGATTCAAGAGAGTTCACAGCATTTTCTACTACAACAGGACATTATGAGTTCAAGAGAATGCCATTTGGGTTATGTAATAGTCCATTAACTTACATGAGATTAATGAATACTATTCTAGATGGATTGTTAGGAAACACTGCCAGTGTATTTCTAGATGACATTTTAATAGTTTCTCAGACTGCAGTGGAGCACTTTAAGAAATTAGATTTGATATTCTCAAGACTAGGAGAAGCTGGGTTAAAAGTAAAACTTGAAAAATGTAAGTTCTTGCAAGACAGTGTCATTTACTTAGGACATAAGATAGACAGACACGGGCTGAGTACAGTAAATTCAAAGGTTGACGCTGTCAAGAATTTTCCAGTTCCGACCAATGTAGACAAGGTTAGGAGCTTTTTGGGATTAACAGGATATTATAGAAAATTCATTCAAAGTTATGCTGACATTGCTAATCCACTAAGTTCATTGTTAAGAAAGGACTCAAAGTTCATATGGGGACCTGCGCAACAGCAAGCTTTTGACAAGTTGAAAGATAAACTCACGAGTTCACCTATTTTAATTTTCCCCGACTATGAAAAAGAATTTATTCTTTGTACTGATGCGTCTGACATAGGGTTAGGAGGCATACTAATGCAAGAGAGAAATGGAACTTTGAAACCCATAGCTTACACATCCAGACTTTGTAATAGTGCGGAGAGAAACTATTCTATAACTGAAAGAGAAACTTTAGCAGTAATTTATTCTTTAGAAAGTTTTAGGGATATGATACTAGGGTATCCCATCAGAGTTTGGACTGATCACACAGCTATTCAGAACTTATTTAAGCATAAGAATCTTAGAGGCAGACTTGCTAGATGGTTTGCGATACTTCAGTGCTATGAAGTTCAATTTAATTATATTCCGGGTAGAAGGAATGTAGCAGATCCACTTTCTAGAAACATTAGTCAACCAATGACTGGGACTGGGTTGATTAATTTTGTTTGTAGTATAGAAGAATTAGTAACTTTAGATGAAGAAATGCTAATAAGAGAACAGAGAGATGATGAGACATGTGATTCAATAATCAAGCATTTGATGAACCCAAGAGGAGATCCTCCAAAGCTACCAAAGGGGTATAAGATAGAGGAATTTCATTTGATTAATGGAATTTTGTATAGGAAAACATTTGTAAATGGGAAAGATATTTCTAGAGGTCAAGTAAATCAGTTGGTTATACCACAAACTCTGGTAAATGAGATATTGAAGTTACTTCATGATAGTGATTGTAGTTCACATCCTGGAAAGGATAAAACTTATAGACAGGCACAACTTAAGTACTTTTGGCTAGGTATGAAGAAAACTATATATGATTATATAGAAAAGTGTGTAAAATGTGTAAAGGTGAAGGGAAATACACCAAAACCTGCTCCTATACTCACCTATCCCATTCCACAGAAACCTTGGGAAAGAGTTCACATGGATACATTGGAATTACCATTATCCGAGAACGGCTTTAAATACCTATTTGTTGCTATTGATTATTTTTCAAGATTTTGTATATTACAACCCATAATCAATAAGAAAGCTGAAACTATTGCTTCCGTAATCTATGATCAGATAATCTGTAATTTTACTACACCTAACATCCTAGTTTCAGATAATGGGACTGAATTTAATAACAAAATCTTGGAAAATCTATGTAATGTGTTCCACATCAAGAAAGTCAATATACTCGTTAACCATCCCCAAAGTAATGGAGTAGTAGAAAGGTTAAACAAAAAGATAATTATATGTCTTAGAACTCTATTAAGTCCTCATAGTGTAACTTGGGATACTTGGATTCCTTGTGTTAAGTGTACCCTGAACAATCAAATTAATGTAGCAACTGGGGATACACCTCATTTTATAATTTTTGGGGAGGACAAAACTCTGCCATATGAAATGTTGACTGCAGAGCAAAAACCCATATATAATATGGATGATTATATATCCAATAGGATAAATACTCTTCAAAGGATTCACCAAAGAGTTAGGAAACATATGCAGGTGTATTCACAAGAGATGAGGGAACAACAACACAAAATAGCTCATAAACTAGAACTGAAAATTGGGGAATTAGTAATGGTCAAAATAACCTCACCCAATAATAAACTTTCACCAAGGTACACTGGTCCATATAGGGTAATTGATTCTGCAGGTGGAAACAAGTTTAAACTTAAACATTTAGAATCAAGAGAAGAATTGATAGGACATTTAGATGACATAAGGAAAATTAGCTTGCAGATCTATGAAGATGATTATAGTAATACTTTGTGCATAAATATTAATAACCCTGGAGAATATGGAGAATATTATAATGATATTTTTCAAGAGTTGAACATTAATCTTGATGTATTTTACAGATAGTATTGACCATTTGTATGTATTTGGGATGGGAGACCTAAACAACTGGAACTTGGTGTCAAGCAGATACATGGAAACCTAAAACCTAGGATCTGCTGTGGTCAGACTTGGAACCTTAAGGACTTAAGGACCTCTCATCTGAGTACACACATGAGTATTGTGACCATTTTAAAGTAATGAGACTGTCTTTGAAAATGAAGTGTGTTGAAAAATAATATATGAAAATATGAATATTGAACAAGAAGAGACACTCAAACTCTAGCATAGTGTGTTTTGCAAATTAATTGCTATTATCTTTGAAAAGATGATAAACCATTCAGAATTTAAAGTTAGTGCTCATAGTGAATTTTCTAATCAATTACATCCTTTCTGTAGACAATCTAAGAGAAAGCATGATCTCTTTTGTGTTCGAGAGGCTTCGCATGAACTCTCTGGTTAGGAATATGTCTGTTATGAACAATTGTCATTACCAACGAATTTTGGTAGACCAGATCCCTCATTGTAACATACAAGGATCTCATTACCTGTTTTTCCCTAACAAGACAAAGGTATCAATAAATTGTCCCGGGTTGAGTCCTAAATTGGATTTGGTTGAAGGTCTTGTCTCTATTCAAGATAACTGCGAATTGCATGCAGACACTATTTCCACCATTTCTAATACCCTTAATACAATGCATTTAACCGATGACACCTACATTTCAACCTTCAACTTCACATTGCCTGAAAACTCTCCTCCCTTGAAAATTAAGAGAAGACCATTGTCAAGATCTCCCTCAAATGATTTACATATGCTACCAATCCTTATCATACCCTTACTTTCAGTGTTAGTGGCAGCACTGATTGCCTTTGTTGTATTCCGGAGATTGGCTCTGTCAAAGCAAATCAACCATGTAACCGCTTAATTCAATACCTTATATATATATTGACATGCATGTTATTCACATTTATAGGTATTATGTTTATGTATTATTCCCAATTTATTGCATGAATGATGTATTTTGGAGGGTAGATTAACAATTACGCAAGGGTAGATTAGCTTATTCTAGAAATATATTAGCAAGCCCTGTAAGAGGGAAATAAGAAATTGGTCGGGACGACCAAGGGTAGCTGCCGAGCCCTGTAAGAGGCCGGTAGTGTACGAATGGAAATGAGCCAGCCTGCTCGCCTGTTGTTTTGAAAACATGAGGTGACGCTATGTCTATGTAAACACACCGACGGTGGTGACTGTTTTATAATCGATGATGTAATCAAACTCTGTAAGCGCAGGTTAGCTTCGTTTGACTAATGCTGAGGTAAACAATTTTGCTAGTAGCATTGGAATGGCTTTCCGGATTGGTGCAAGGTGGAGAAGGAGGAAAAAACTATTGGTGCATGAATTCAAAGTCACGCCCATAAGGAGTGACATTTATTTGAGAAGTCACCGGAGATTGGTTTAGAAAAATTAGTGACGTCAGACGAAGGTAGCTTAGCGTAGGATACGGGATCTCGTCAGAGGGTGTGGAGAGAGGATCGAGAGAGGATCAGGAGACGATGTAGAGACGAGAGAAAGAGATCCCGAGTGTAAGCAGAAGGTGAAATTACAGTGAAAGAAGAAAGAAAATTCACCACCCTCTTATTAACCCAAAGGACGAGAGAACTAGGCACGGGGCCTAGAAAATAGTGAGACTACAGGAAAAAGAAGGCAAGGGGCCTTGAGACGAGTGATATTACAAGTCAAATTTAAGTGACAGTGGTGACAAGGGGTGGTGAAAACCAGACTGTCAGTACGGCGTTGCCGGCGGTACCTGGTTCGAATCCTGCCCAGTGCTGAAATTATTTCAGTATCGCTGTGCTTCGAGTCGTTACTCCAACTCTCGTGGGCGGGGAGTTGGGTGTGTGTGTGCGTGTAAGGTCACAGCATTACCCATACATCGGTCATACGAGCTCTGAGCTCTCTTCCGGGAGGGAAATAACTGCTGATCACGAGTCCAGCACGTGATCCAAAGACCAAAGTGAATTACAGCATAGAACACAATATAAAACTAATGGTAAAACAAGACTGAATGTTCATACTCGTTGTACTTGAGTTTAGGGTTCATGATGATGTAGAAACAATTTGATGTAGTCAATCCAAGACCGGCTCTCGACTGAATTAAATGGTCTGTTATTAACCAGAATGAAATATATTCAATAAAATCACAAAGTCAAAAGAATTGATTCGGAGAGACCCTCTTTCTGAGAACAATCCCTGAGTTGATTGAAAATAACCACGAACAAAATCAAACAAATAGACCATTGTTCTAAAATTGCACCAAACAGCAGAATGATTTGGCTTTGAATTTATCTAGAATCATAAAAGAAGAAGTTTCCAATTGGAAAGAACTGTTTTCAGTATGAGCGGTTTTTTTTTTTCTTTGGGGGGGGGATGGTATTCGATTGAAAAGAATAGTCAAGTGTTTATAAATACTCGACTGTGAATCTCGTTCCACGCAATGCATTTTGCATCATTCATGGAAGACTTCAAGTATCGCTTTACATACTCTTGGAAGAAAATAATAATAAATTCCAGCAACAGGTTTGTCCACTTTGCATTGAATATGAAGCGATGTGACGTCACAGCACACAAGATGCCAGACTGTATTTTCATAGCATCTCGTTTTGAGAAAATTCACCGTTTATTTCATCTCTAGATTTTTGCATGTAAGCGTGCTTTTAGTTTTGATTTATAAACGGAATAGCTACAACTGTGATGTATTTTTTCAAGCAGCAATGTTTTGGAAACTTGATTATTAATCTTCAAGTGCAGATGTTTGTTTATATAGTATATATTTGCTCAACATCGGGACGAAAACTAAAGGAGACTGGCACATTACCCGTGGCCTCAATTGATATAGCTTCATCTTCAACGCCACGTCATCTGACGT
>NC_134799.1:56134698-56142198 GCF_046742065.1 Oratosquilla oratoria
CTCGCCACAAATCTCGCCAATCAGAATCAAAATGTCGGTAACAAATCTTGGTACAGTACAACTCGACTATTGGCAGCACTTTCCTTTTTCAAATGAAGTATAAATACCTGACTTAACCTAATTTGGTCTAACCTTCCCTAACTTCACCTGCCATAACGTAACCTAACCGAACCTATCATGACTTACCTTTACCTAACCGAACCTAGCATAACCAAGCCTAACCTAACCGAACCTAGCCTAACCAAACCTAACCTAACCGAACCTAATTGAACCTAACTGAACCTAACCTAACCTAACCTAATCTAACCTAACCGAACCTAATTGAACCTAATTGAACCTAACTGAACCTAACCTAACCTAACCTAACCTAGCCTAGCCTAACCTAACCTAACCTACCCAAACCTACTCAAACCTAACCTAGAGAAAATATTTGCAACAAATGCCGTGAGCTTTAACTGTGTGCCTGGAAACGGGACTTCCACTGCCTGGATGTTATACCGAATACCAGCAAGAGTAGTACTGTTTCTCGAGGAATGAAGCAAGAATGTTTCAATAAAAAAACAAAAAATCAAGCCACTGTATTTTCTCAATAGCCGAGTGAATTTTTTTTAAATAGATTGGTTATTCAATATACGTGCGTAAAACAAAACATTTACTGATCTTACTTGTCCCTGTTGCTTTCGTCTCTCCTTTCCTCCCTCCCTCCATCACTCCTTCATCTCCCCCTCCTTTCCATCATATCTCTTCGTTCCATCCTTTCTTGTCCGTTTTTCCTATTCTTTGTCTCCGTGCTTCTTTCAGTCTTTCTCTTCTTGTTATCCTTTTCCATCTTTTTCAGGACCTTCCGTGTCAGTTCTGTCTCTCCCCTGTCCCCTTCCCTCCCTTCCCCTCCCCTCCCCTCCCCCCTCCCCTCCCCCCCTTCCCCCCCTCTCAGACATCTGCATACGTCACCGTACCTGACTGTCCCTTTTTCTTATCACTTGAATTTTCAATTCCTTTTTTCCCGTTTCCATTACAATATTCCCTCAGTTTAGGTCAGGAGTTTCTTGTGGTAGTACACACTCACACTCCCTTCTCTTCCTAAGCCTTCCTTCCTCCTTCACTTTGAGGAAATGGAGGGAGAGGACGTGCGTTGTGCCCGCCCCGGCAGTCAGGTCAGGAGGTGCCCAAGACGTGGTCGAGAGCTGAATCGATAATCAGACTGACGAGCTGCCCTAAGACATTATTTTTTCTTTCTTTCTTTCTTTCTTTTTTTCTTTCTTTTTTTTTCTTTCTTTCTTTCTTTCTTCTTCTTTTTTTCTTTCTTTCTTCTTTCTTTTTTTATTTCTTCTTTTTTCTTTCTTTCTTTCTTCCTTTTTCTTTCTTTCTTTCTTTCTTTTTACTTTCTTTCACTCTTTCTTTCTTCTTTTTTCTTTCCTTCCTTCCATCTTTCTTGCCTAAGACATTTTTTTCCTTTCTTTCTTTCTTTCTTTCTTTCTTTCTTTCTTTCTTTTATTCATTCTTTTTTCCTTTCTTTCTTTCTTTTTTCTTTCTTTCTTTCTTTCTTTCTTTCTTCTTTTTCTTTCTTTCTTCTTTTTTCTTTCTTTCTTTCTTTCTTGATTTATTTATTTCTTTCTCTCTTTCTTCTTTTTTTCTTTCTTTCTATTTTCTTTTTTCTTTTTTCTTTCTTTCTTTTTTCTTTCTTTCTTTCTCTCTTTCTTTCTTTCTCTCTCTCTTTCTTTCTTTCTCTCTTTCTTTCTTTCTTTCTTTCCTCTTTCTTTTTCTTTCTTTCTTTCTTTTTTCTTTCTTTCTTTCTTTCTTTCCTTCCTTCCATCTTTCTTGCTTTTTTTCGGCAACACAGTTATCCAGTAACTTCGAGGACTAGGGCAGTAGAAAGACAAATTAAAAGAAAAAGAAAAGAAAGCGGGACAGCTGCTCAGAATCTGAAATATACTGATTGAGTTCCTGGTGAGGTAATACTCGTGGTATTTCCCTATTTTTCTCGATGGATAAATGTTTCCCCTCATCAAACTCGCTCCCTCTCCCTCTTTATTCCTCCCTTCATTCCCATTCTTCCCTCTTCCGTCCTTTCTTTCCTCCTTCACTTCCTCCTTCCATCCATCTCTTCCTCTCCGCAGTTCTTCCTTCCTTCGATGGCCAATCACCATTCAAGAAATTTTGCCGGATGAGTTTGGAAGATGTATATTACCTTCTGGACAAAAGTTTGCCAAAGGATTACTTGAAGGCCACAACTTCTTTGGGTTTCATAAATTCTATTATTTTATCTTGAGAGCATTATTTTTAACTTGTTGCTTTCAACATGGATTTCGTCCCAGGCATCTGGCCAAATCTTTTTTGAATGCGTCGCATTCAACATGTTACCATAAATTCAACTGGTTATAACACAGCTTATGCTGCAGTGTTGCATGATGCATGTGTCCTACGAAAATGCATATTTTGAGCTCTCCTTTAGGTGCCTGGTGCGTATTTGAAGGAGGTGACCTCAATCAAGTATAGGTCTATGCTGTGTACGTAATGGCTCGACGACCGACGGGCAAAGCCCCGTGGTTGGAGCAGGGAAATGAAACCAGGAATAAATTTGTTCAGTAGCAGAACGATCGGCCCGTAGTTGGTGGGTTATAACAACAAACAACGTATATCACTTTACGTTCATGTTTTCGCACACTGCTGTTGGACATAATCGGAAGAAAAGGAGGCTTGCCTCTGCTTCTCCATCCATATTCAAAGGTAGCAACTTGTGACACGTGTGCCGGACCTATACAAAGGAAGGTCCGCTCACTTCAATAAGGCTCTGTAAAATCAGGCTTCTGTAGGTTACGTTTTCTATGCAGGCGGGCACGAAGACGTAACGAGTTGGTCTCGTAGTGTCGCTGCAATCCGTTGCCCCACGGCTTCAAGGTACCAACAGCCACCGGCTTGGCCGGATTGGCCCACTAATTGTGTTGTCGTCTGATAGACGGTGTAGAATGAGGTGTTTTGTGTCATTTGAGTAATGATTGCATCTGGAACAACTTGAGTCTGGCCAGGCTTATTATGTTTTGCTATTGTTTCAGTGATAGGTACGCAGTCATGTTTTCTTTTTATTGGGTTGGATTGGGTTTCTCAGATGAACTAATATCTGATTAAGTCAGGTGGAGACTGGAGTTTGGGATCAGTCAAGGAAAGTATTATTTGTGTTCTGCGTGTTATGTGGTTTTGTAAGGACATGTTATGATGTACAAGTGAGGCTGCTGAGGATGTTTGAACAGAATGATGCCGAACTTTTTTCACTGTGCTTGTGTAATGTGGTGGGAAAGATAGGTAGGTTTGAAGGCTATTGCGTAGAATTGTGTACCTATTCTATTTATATGTTTTTTCCATGGGACTTTGGTATCTGTGTGTAGATATTGTATTAGAGTAGTTTTAGGCATCCAATTATCATTATTAGTGATTTGCTTTGTGTTGTTTGTAGGATGTCTTAATTTTCTTGATTATTGGGAGTCGTCTTATGGAGGCATAGTTATTTGTCTTGTGATTAGTATTTCTGTTGGATGAAACCAGTGTTTGCTACGGATTTTAGTATGTTTCGTTTCTTGTCTGTTTTTCACTGCCACGTCCTTATGTGTTGGCTTAACCCATTCAACTCATTCATGGCAGCCGCTTGTTGTGTAGATACGAAAAACCGGATATGGTAATGTACTTTATAAAAAACCTATACATATGTATAGTTTTTTCCTCTGTAGTCATGAGAGACACTGAAATGCTTTCATATTCTTCATGCTAGCCCTTGCTATAAACAATTAGATACTAGATTACTATTATTATTATTATTATTATTATTATTATTATTATTATTATTATTATTATTATTATTATTATTATTATTATTATTATTATTATTATTATTTTTATTTTTTTTATTTTTTTTTTTTTTTTTTTTTTTTTTTTTTTTTAGATTTCAAAGTATGTCCTTTTTTCATCATGTCATATGAGGTTAAAGGTTTAAGGACACGTGTACATAAGAAATAAGACCGGGATTTTAGGGTTGATGACCAGTGGTAGAAGTTGGCCATTTGATATAACTGTTGGGTGTTTCTTTGATTTATAGATATTTGGGGTGCGTAGTGTAATTGATGACAACAATAAGGAAAAGACAGTTGCGATTCTTAGGACATATAATGAGGAGGGAAGGGTTGGAAGAGGTGGTGATGACGGGAATGGTGGAGGGAAGGAGAGCAAGAGGAAAGCAGAAGGAGAAGTATATGGACGGGCTGATGAGGGCGACGGGAAAACAACTCAAACCAGCACAGATGTTACAAGTAACTAGGGACCGTGAACGGTGGCGCTCCATGGTTGCCGAAGTCCAAGAGGATATGGTACGACGGTAAGGTAAGGTAAGTGTAATTGATGGATAACTGTTGGGTGTTTCTTTGATTTATAGATATTTGGGATGCGTAGTGTGACTCATGAATTCTGGGAGAAACCGTCATTTCATCTGATATATTAGGGCCTTCTGACTGTCTTAGTTGTTTTATTTTTATTTTTTTTATTAATGTCGGAGAAAAACGGTATAACTTATGCGTTTGAATTTATCTTGTGAATCCTTTTGGTCATTTTTTGGTCTTCTGGAGTAATGAGTTTGGAGCTTCACGATATATATATATATATATATATATATATATATATATATATATATATATATATGAAAACAATTTTACCAAATCAATATTCTTTGTCGATAAAAACAATCTATATTACTAATAAGCATTTTTGTTCACAAAAAACAAATTATGATGCTAGCAAATACTTTGCGCATAATTTTTGTTGTTGTTGTAATATTGGCAAATACAAAGAGGAAGAAGGGGGGAGACGTGCATGGTCTGTCGTGAGTCGATGATATCTTTGTTATTTCACCTGTGGAGCCATGGTGGCTCCTCTCACGGGACATGAGCGACAGGGAGAGTGAGCAAACGTCCGGATGTGTGGGTCTTTGTCTTGTCTACGTTACGTTGTATTGACCTTAACCGATGGATATTGGACAGTATCGTCAGCATTTAACCTTGTATAAGATACCCATCTTTATCTCTCTCTCTCTCTCTCTTTCTCTCTCCCTGTGTGTGTGTGTGTGTGTGTGTGTGTGTGTGTGTGTGTGTGTGTGTGTGTGTGTGTGTGTGTGTGTGTATATTAGGTCCGCTCCTCTTCATCATCTGTATCAATGATATAGATGTTGGAACTGTGACCGCATATCTAAGTTTGCGGATGGCACTAACAGTGTTATTCTTTTATTCTTTAAAAAAAAAAATCCCTTCCAAGAATTTATATAAGATCTATATAAGGAAATATTTTTTTTTAAGAATACCATACCACCGTAAGGATCTTACGGTGGTATTCTTAAAAAAAACTTTCCCTTCCAAGGATTTATATAAGATTTATATAAGGAAAGATTTTTTTTAAATACCACCGTAAATTAGGAGGAAATGTCACAACACCTGAAAGTGCAAAAATTCTTGGGTCAGACTTAGAGAAAGTGGGAGAGTGGTCTGAAACGTGGCTGGTGCCATTTAATCTGGATAAGTGCAAGATTATGTATATCGGACATGCAGAACAAAGGGCAGACTATTCTCTTCTGGGTCATGACATAGCAAGTACAGAATTGGAAAAAGATTTGGGTGTCTTGATTAGCAGCGACCTCAAGTCCTCAAAACAGTGTATTGAAGTAGAAAAGAAGGCACAGAAGCTTTTAGGTTACACCAGAAGACAGTCTCGTTACCTAAACTAAGAAATAGTCTTGACACTTTATAATTCTCTAGTTCGTCCCCATTTAGGATATGCCGTCCACTTCTGGTCGCCGAACTTGAGGATGGACGTGCAGAGGCTAGAACGAGTTTAGCACGAGCAACGAAACTTATCCCCGCCATTAGACACATGGGCTACCAGAGGCGTCTCAAGGCTTTGGGGCTCTTTTCTCTAGTAACCAGGAGATTGCGAGGACAGTTAATAGAGGGTCTCAAAATACTTCAAGGATTTGATAACATTGACGATCGACATCTCGTCAGCTTGAACGTGAATATCACTCGCAATCATGGGTGAAAGCTCAACCCCTCTCGTTACTCTCGTGACAAGGTGACCTTTTTACTTATAGAATCTGCAACATTTGGAACAGATTGCCAAAGGACGTGGTAAACAGTTCCTCAGTTGAGCATTTCAAAAGGTGGTTAGACAAGGTGCTACACACATTAGTGTAAGTACTAGCATAGATCCCCAGTAACCCTTTAATGCAGTTGTTCTTAACCTGGGGTACCTGAAACCTTGAACCTGGGGATACGAGACATGATAACCAGTGCAATGGTACTGTATATTTACAATGAGAAAGCAAATAAGGTTTGTATCACTCATCCTTTTCATATATTTGTATTGTTATTTTGTATTGGATGGGGGTACGAGGGAATTTTCTGAGATATCAAGGGCTACTAAGAGCACTGGAAAAGGTTAAGAACCACTGCTTTAATGGTAGCTCCTCGGAATGGGTCGTAAAAAAAATTAAGGTACTGAGATACCTTGTAACTTCTTCCATTATTTTCTCATTACTCGTCATGTCTCATCCATACCCCCCTGTAGCACCGCTCCTCCCCCCCACTCCTGTTCGATACTCAAATATAATGTATCATTTACTCTGTTACGAAGTGGGAAGGTCACGGAAATTAACAGAATCGTCTGATGTCAACCATGATAAGAGAAGTTCCAACCAGTACGGAAGGGGCATTGGAGGTGGACCACAGTTCCTATGCTATCAATACGGGGCCCTCAAAGATGAATGAAATAGCCTGGAGGCTACGAGGGCAAGAGGGAATAACCACACCCGATACAGTAAGAATGAAAGAGACTGCAAGAGACCTACACTAGGCAGCTCCGTATCCACCACCTCATGTCATCCCCATCCATAAAATTGTCTAATCGTTTCTTAAAACAACTGATAGTTTCAGCGCTTACTACATGATTACTAAGTTTATTCCATTCGTCAATCACCCTATCAATAAAATAGTCTGTTGCTAACCAGCATAGAAATTCTAAAATGTGTCATCATGCCGTAACAGTTTAATATATACAGACGTGGGCGACCCTCAGTGTAGGTGAAAAAAATCAACGTTAGCCAGAATAAAGCCTTAAAAGGAAGTTAACCACAGCGAGCGAGGGGAGGGTGAGGGGGGGTAGCCACGAGAGACAAATGGAAAATGTGGAAAATGCGAATGCTGACTCCGAAAGTCGTTTTCTTTGTGTAAGAGGCTGATAGAAATAGGTAGACAAGTGGATAAAAAGATCGGGTGTTTGTAAACAGCACAGTTCGTAGGTGAAGAATTGCACAAACTCGCTCTTTGCCTAATGTTTATAAACAGTCGCCGAGGACCCAATTTTATTGCTGATGTATACAATATGTAAACTAAGTAAGTCATGCAGAAATTCGAGATAGCTTAAGTAAACAATGTTGTATATAGACTTGTAACAAAGAATATGATTGGAGAG
>NC_134799.1:56144698-56152198 GCF_046742065.1 Oratosquilla oratoria
AGGACATGAAAAACGAAATTATTGCTCCATTATAAATTATCTAAAAAAATAAATCATATCTGGAGATGTCCAAAGAGAATGGAAGTTAGCTAACGTTACTCCCATATTCAAAATGGGTGACAAAAAGAAGCCAGTAAACGACAGGCCTATAAGCTTAATCTCAATCGCAGGAAAAGAATGGAAACTATCATCAGAGATGATACCGAACACCATTTAGAAAGTAACTGTTTAATAAATGATAGCCAGCACGGATTCAGACGGAAACATTCTTGCGTCACTAACCTACTCAGACTCTACAACACAGCCATCTAAAATTATGACAAAAGAAACAATATAGATTTGATATATCTAGACTTTGCAAAAGCTTTTGATACCGTCCCTCACGAAAGACTACTTACTAAATTAGCTTCACACGGAGTAAGTGGTAGCCTATTAAGTTGGACTAGTAAGTGGCTGAATGATCGAAAACAGAGTTGTTCTAAATGGCAAAATTTCTAGATGAAAAAATGTTACGAGTGGAGTTCCTCAGGGTTCTGTTCTTGGGCCATTGCTGATGATACAAAACTGTGCGAAATGGCAAATGATTACTTAAATTAATTAGATATCTAAGAAGATTTAGATAAATTACAGAAATGGTCTGAAAAGTGGCTAATAAAATATAACACAAGTAAATGTACGGTTACGCACAATGGTAAAAATAACAGTATGTACGATTACAAGTTATTTGGAAATTCGTTAACAAAAGTGGATAGTGAGAAGGATCTCACCGGAATTATGAGTAATGATCTCAAGTCATCTAAGCAGTTTATTTCAGTCTCAGAGAAGCTAATAAGATTCTAGAACTGATTGGACGATCTTTTGATTTTAAAAGTCCATCTGTCATTAACATGACAGATGAATTGTTAGTTCGTCCACATTTGGAATATGCTGTTTCCATATGGTCATATTGACAGATTGGAAAAAGTACAACGGTGAACCACAAAACTGATTCCAAATATCAGAAATATATAATATAAAAATCAACTAAAACATATGAATCTATCAAAAGTGACGAAATTTTCACGCTGAATGCGGATCGGACAAGAAATAATGGTCTCAAACTGTCAGGATGTAGATTAAATTTGGAAGTCGGTAGAAACAACTTCACCAACCGTGTAGTAAATGAACGGAATACACTTCCTGCAGAGGCAGTGCAATGTAGTACAGTTCGAAGTTTACGGTTCATTTACCTAAGTAATATGCTGTACTGCCTGCCATTTCTTTTATATTATTTATTTATTTATCGTTATTCATTATAATTTATATGTTTGTTTTTTGTTTATTATCTATTATGAATTGTTACAATATATCTGTTTATCTATTATTACTTATTATCTATCTATTTGTTTATTATCATTATTTATTTTCTTTTTACCGCATCCGACCGAATTATGGACCAAAAGGTCTCCAGTCGACATGCTCTTTCTTTGTAAACCTGTGTGTGTGTGTGTGTGTGTGTGTGTGTGTGTGTGTGTGTGTGTGTGTGTGTGTGTGTGTGTGTGTGTGTGTGTGTGTGTGTGTGTGTGTGTGTGTGTGTGTGTGTGTGTGTGTGTGTGTGTGTGTGTGTGTGTGTGTGTGTGGAACGCGGCCGCAGGAACAGATGATGCAATACATCTGACGATGTCTAGCGATACCTCGAAACGACGTCGCCTCTTTCGTTCTGCCGATCCAAAAGGCAAAACTATCATTTATCTATTCATTCATTTATGTATTTATTTATTTGTTTATGTGTTTATTTAATTACTTACCTATTTATTTCTTTAATTATTTATCTATTATTATCTTTTATTTATTTGTTTTTTATTAATTCATTTACTTATTTGTTCATTCATTTTCTATTTGTTTATTTATTTATTTATTTATTCAATTATTTGTTTGTTTTATTTATTTGTTTATCTATCTATTTATCTATTTGTATTTATTTAATTTCTATTTATTCATTTTTATTTATTGTTTTATTTATCTATTTATCTATCTATTTATCTGTGTGTGCACTCGTTGAATATAGACTTTTATTTCAGTATGTTTAATTGAATTTTCCTATGTGTGTGTGTGTGTGGGGGGGTGCTTAGTCATAGCACGAACGGACATTATACACATACAAGTCCCGCTCAACCCTCCATCCCACCTCATTACGTCGGGGATGAAGGCTTACTCTTCCCTAGCTAAAGCCAATGCAGTGAGGCAAAGCTTCTCCACAGCGAGGTCCAACTCCTGAAGATGATTAACTCACATTGCATCGCTATATAACAACCCTATCCTTGCCGCCTTCTCTGTATTCCAACTTCATACTCAGCACAATCACTCCTTGACTCATTTTGTACTCATATCTAGATACCTGTTTCTCGTAACATTCTTTCCACTCAGACAAACAATCGCTTCTTTTCCTCCATAACTCACCTCCATATCCACTCCTCCATTCAGTTTTTATAAAAGTAGCAGTTGCCGACAAGACTGACGAGTTAAAAACCATATGAGGACGGAGCCTATATTTGTACGACGTTTAGGTTATTACGGCTTTTTCAAGCACTTGAAAAAGCTGAAATAAGCGAAACGGCGTATAGATAAAGGCTCCGTCCTCATACGGTGCCTCCATTCACTGCCACATGCGACCTCAAGTATATTCGTAATTCACCACTTCCTCCAGCCTGCCTTTCACACTCGCATTTAAACAGCTACCATCGTCATAGTTTATACATCTTCGCCACATTGGTGACTATAAGATGAAATATATCTCTAAAATTTTATCCTCCATAGATTAGAATATGTAGTGGTGGTACGATTTCCGTACAAAAATTTATTTATAGCAAAAATAAAGGGAATATTAAGGGCGAGAACTAAAATAATCCCCAGCCTGGTTGACAGATCAGATAGACTAGGACTGGCCACATTGGAAGATAGAAGGGAAAGAGGTGATATAATAGCCATCTTTAGAACCGTGAAAAGTGCGAGAAAGCAGATGGCATGAGATAAAAAACAAACAAACAAACAAAAGAACATAGCAAAAATATGAAGAAAAATGAACGTGTAAAGAATGCTAAGAAATGCATTTTTGCTCATAGGTGCAGTAATTTGCGGATATGAATTAAGAGGAAACAGTCCAGAGATAAAACATGGATTAATCTAAATAATATTTTCATAATAGGAGACAGAGAAGGGACCCCATGAGCATAACACTAGTCTTGTACATTACCTAGGTAAATTTATTAAATTAGTACAGGTCTGTATATATATATATATATATATATATATATATATATATATATATATATATATACATACACACACACACACACACACACACACACACACACACACACACATATGTATATATATATATATATGAGTGAAAAGGTGGTAGAGAAATACGGGTTAGAGCGAGAACACTGTATTACTGACGTTTCGACTACAAGTCTTCTTCAGAGTGACAGACAGCGTGTGTGTACATCATACACACGCTGTCTGTCACTCTGAAGAAGACTTGTAGTCGAAACGTCAGTAATACAGTGTTCTCGCTCTAACCCGTATTTCTCTACCACCTTTTCACTCATCTGTCCAACCTTCACAACAATATATATATATATATATATATATATATATATATATATATATATATATATATATTTATCGTATGTACATACGCATGTATCCATATATGTACATATACATATATAGACGTATAAAACAGGGATGGACAAATAGGCACTGACTGATGTAGTGGTACAGCGCTCGACAGGTAACTCAACTGTCTAAAAAGTATCACAGCATTGCAAGCCGGCACCCCAGCTTTGGTGGGCAATGAGTCAGGTGTGTGTATGTGGAAGGTCACAGCATTTCTCATAAATCGGGACATGTACGGAATCTGAGGTCTCATACAAAAGTGTAATTAGTGCCGATTACGAGTCCAACACAGGATTGTTGTGAGTCGCAAAGGCAGTTTCTGGTTTCGATTCAATTTTCTAGTCGTTTGCTTCTCAAACGGGCGTTATCTCGGGATAGTACGCGTTGTTGAAACACAAAGACCAGAGCAAGCTTGATCCGTGGACGAAATCACATTGGTAACGTGTGTTTGTATTCCATTAGAAAAATACGTACACACACACACGCGCACACACACACACACACACACACACACACACACACACACACACACACACACACACACACACACACACACACACACACACACACACACACACACACACACACACACACACACACACACACACACACACACACACACACGACTCGGTGGCGCGGTTGGTAGAGTCCCAGACTGTTGTTACAGTGGTGCCAGCGGTACCTGGTTCGAATCCTACCCAGGGCTGAAGTTATTTCAGTATCGCTGCGCTTCGAGTCGTTACTCCAACTCTCGTGGGCGGGGAGTTGGGGGTGTGTGTGCGTGTAAGGTCATAGCATTACTCATAGATCGGTCATACGAGCTCTGAGCTCTCTTTCGGAAGGGAAATAGCTGTCGATCACGAGTCCAACACGTGATCCAAAGACCAAGTGAATACACACACACACACACACACACACACACACACACACACACACACACACACACACACACACACACACACACACACACACGACTCGGTGACGCGGTTGGTAGACTCCCCGACTGTCGCTACGGCGGTCCGGGTTCGAATCCTGCCCAGAGCTGAAATAATTTCAGTATCGCTGTGCTTCGGGTCGTTACTCCAACTCTCGTGGGCGGAGAGTTGGGTGTGTGTGTGCGTTTAAGGTCACAGTATTACCCATAGATCGGTCATACGAGCTCTGAGCTCTCTTTAGGGAAGGAAATAGCTGTCAATCACGAGTCCAGGACGTGATCCAAAGAACAACGTGAAAAAGACCAAGGTGAATACACACACACACACACACACACACACACACACACACACACACACACACACACACACACACACACACACACACATACACACACACACACACACACACACACACACACACACACACACACACACACACACACACACACACACACACACACACACACACACACACACACACACACACACACACACACACACACACACACACACACACACACACACACACACACACACACACACACACACACACACACACACACACACATGTCCTCTGAAGATCTCATCTGGAGGGTAACAGCTGTTGATCACGACTCCAGCACGTGGTCCAATTTACGCACACAAGTTAATTCCATGTTTAAAACAAAATAATCTGTCTGTGGATTCAAGTTTTTATTTCTTTTTCGTGAAGTTTATTTTTGGCCATTGTCGCAGAGTCGAGATTGAAATTTAATTAAAGGAGTTGTGATGTGTTTGGTGAGGTTAGACGTTTTTTATGAAGAGCGCTTTTTGGGGGCTGCCCACATCCCTAAACGAGGACCAAATAGAATTTCATAAAAGATTATTGTGTAGCAGTTGCAACAGTACCCGGGTTCACCACTTAATATATTTTGTTCCCACGCAAAAGGTGGAATGGGGGAAAGGTATTGAATGACCGTGCTCCATAAAAAAAAAAAAAAAAAAAAAAAAAAAAAAATCGTGAGAGACATGTCGCGATAAATACTTTTGTTTCAATATGCGCGCCAATTTCAACCATACTGCGCTCCATTTCAACTGTTATTTTCCCTCAATTTCAGTTTTGGCTTGAGTTTTCTATGTCAGGTTGATGTTGAGCAAAGGACATATTTTTCTTTAGTGGTAGGGCATTTTCTATAGGAAATTCTACGTGTATCTAATTCTCGTGCTCTATCTCCAATCCACGTTTTATGAAATGTTACACTCGTGGGCCACCGTCCTTCCATAGGAATCCTTGCACACACTCGGTGGCGCGGTTGGTAGAGCGCTGGACTGGGAAGTACGGTGGTGCTCGCAGTATCTGGTTCGAATCCTGCCCAGGGCCGAAATTATTTCGGTATCGATGTGCTTCGGGTCGTTACTCTGACTCTCGTGGGCGGGGAGTTGTGTGTGTGTGTGTGTGTGTGTGTGTGTGTGTGTGTGTGTGTGTGTGTGTGTGTGTGTGTGTGTGTGTGTGTGTGTGTGTGTGTGTGTGAAAGGTCATAGCATTACCCATAGATCGGTCATACGAGCTCTGAGCTCTCTTTCGGGAGGGAAATAGCTGTCGATCACGAGTCCAACACGTGGTCCAAAGACCAAGGTGAATACATAAACTCCCCCTGTACAGGAATCTGGAGTCTATTATCTTGATAACTGGGACACTTCCCCACTACCACCACCCCAAGCACCGCGAAATAATGAACGATATTGTCCAGTCTAATGTTTCTTACTAATCCGTTTCTACGGCATCTTCTCAGTTGTGAAGCTCTTAATGATGATGATAACAGTGAATGAAACACTAACATAAAAGTATGATGATGAAAATAATCTCGACATGAGTATATATATATGTACAACACTGAATAGGTCCCAGTGAACAGATATACAATGTTATCAACCACAATTCACTTTAATTCCAAGCCATCAACATTGAGAGAGACTCGAGGAGGCCAACATGCAGAAATTGAAACGTTGCACGACCAAGGACTCGAACCTAGGCTAGCACTTGTCACGTGTTAGCCTAGGTTTGATTCAAACTAGTAGATATTTCGATACCAACGTTTTGAAGTTACACAACTTCATTCTCAAGGTAGAATTAATACATACAATGATCAATGCATAAATATACAGGGAAGTGTTACATAGAATGAACTAAGGAAATGTCACAAACAAACAAATAATATAAAATAAGCACGAACCTAGGAGGCCAAAAAAAAAAAAAAAAAAAAAAAAAAAAGCAAGGGCAAATAATCACCCACGCCGTGGGGATGGTCAATTGGTCACCGCGTTGTGAGGTGGAAGAGTAGACATCATTAACATGGAAATGTGCGATCATGGCTTTGGAAAAAGGGAGAATTTGAAGGTCTTGAAGCTGTTTATTCATGTCAGGGTTGCAGTGTTTGAAATGCAACGCTTCGAGAATCGCAAGTCTTCTTTGGCCTTTTTCCGTAGCAATAATGGAAGTGCCCTTTGCGAGGTCCTCTCTTGTGAGTCGTGGTTGGTGGTGGTTTCTGTAATGGTTTTTGATGGCACCTGCAGATAAATGAAGAGTAAGCCTTCTCGATACTTTAGTAGTAGTCATACCAATATACGACGCATGAGGCCCACAGTCCTCATGTTGGCATACAAATTTGTATACGGCATGACTACGCTGAAGGAGAGGACGTTCGGAAGTGGTGTTATTTGTCATAGTTAGGCTACAAATCCTCTTATTTTTGTAGAGAGTTACCAGATATTAACTTATCGCTCTCGTTAACAGGTTTAACATTTCTTTTAACTATGTCCTTGATAATGGGTTCTGCGGTCTTATACGAGGTTGACATCTGGGACTTATAATTTTTTGTTGTTGCTAGGCGGGATGATCTGTAAGGCGTTGTTTTGTTGGTTATAC
>NC_134799.1:56157198-56159698 GCF_046742065.1 Oratosquilla oratoria
CATCCCGTGGTCAATTTTGCATACGGGAATCTAATGCATAGGACAAATAGAAATAATGATTTGATGGCAGATTTAAGATGTAGGTATCTAATACTTGGCGGTTCATATTCGAAATGAAATTAGAATCGATGACTGTTGCCTTTTACCTGGGGGCAGTAGGTCTGATACAAAAGAGACCTGGGGCAATGGATTGATTGATTGATGGGTTGATTGGAAGGGAAGGAATAGCTCTTGTGCGTCCTTTGCTGAAAACGTTTCACCGTTTTCCGGGAATAGAGAAGAAACGAACTCGGTTGTCAGTGGTCAGTGTAGTAACTTCCAACAGCATTGGTTTGGGATTGTGGGAGGAGGAAATAGACGTGACACCAGTGTTGCCAGTTTGTGCCATCGACCACCAGTATTGGTTTTCACCACCCCCACACCGCCATTGGCCCTGTATTGATGTCATAATTGGTTTGCAGATAAGACACCAATTTCATTCCATTGTTGTCAGGGACTTTTACTTGTTTGCTCCTTGCTGTTATTTTCGTTTTTTATTTGAAACTACATTGTTAGTGCCAAGAAATGCGTCCACAACTGCTCAAGTTAATCAGGGATTGTGTGTTTCTCAATCATGATAGTAATGATAGTAATAACATCAAATATATATCAAAAGTCCTTTTCCCTTTATAAGTTGGGTTGTCCAGCTTCGAAAACTCTTTTGTTAGCTCCTTGTGGATGAAAGGTCACCCAAGTATCCCACCCAGTGCTCGGGTCATAAGCAGTGCAGCAAGTAACAGCACTGCCCCAACAAGGTCCAATAGCCAATGCTGGTTTACCCCCACCGCTTCATTATATGACGACTTTTCCCCTTCATCTACTCAAGAATTTACAGAGTACACAACAAGAAATCCTTTTGGCTCGCGTCAAATTGATCATCCTTTTACAATTACTCTCCATTCACACCAAGATATTTCCCTCTCCATTTCATGTTCGACAGACACTCCCTTTGTACCTAAGGTCCCCTTCACCCCACCCATCCATCATATCCTCCACCTCCCCATCCAGTTCACTTCAGGCAGGCACCTCTGTCTTCCACACTTTTTGTTACTCATTCATTCTTTTCATGTGCCCAAACCATCCCAGTATTCTTTTATCAATCCAATATGCCAGCTCTTTCCGCCCCACGCTCCTCCTCACCTTCTCATTTCCAACTCTACCCATCCTCGTAACCCCCACTGTACATCTTAAACACTTCATCTTGAACACATTTAAGCTCCTCATTGCAGTCCCCCATAAAACCCAAGTCTCGGCCCTATAATAACAATTATAATGATCGTTTTAACAATAAAATAGAACAATTAAGAATCAACAGTCACGTATATGAGTGATATTTCAGGCCCTGAAATGATGTACTATACAGGTGGCCATCCTTACGCTTGGAGGGAATAAGAACTATATTTTATCATTACAGCCTTTGGTCTTGGGGCCCGCGAGATTTTGTTTGTAAGAATACAATACAGACACTCACACAAGTGGCGGATGCGTAGATAAGTATAAAAAGTGGGCATTATGTCAACACAGAAACGAATTAATACGATCAGACGGGGGCGCGAGCAGACACCAGAGTAGGTGATTCAGATAAAAAAGAAAAAAAAAAAAATCCCATTTCCAAAAATGGTTTGCACAATTCCTCGTCAAATTCCAACTTTGCCAAATTCTTAGTTTGCCAAGTTCCCGCTTTACTCAATTTCTATTTTACCAAATTTATATTTTGTTAAATTCCTTAAGCTAACCTCATCTAAATTGATCTAAAGTTTGGCAGAATGAGAAGCCGGTTGAGGGTAGAGGGATGTGGGTAAACGAATAGCTCTATTTGAGCCATAGCGGACGCAGCAACAATTGCAAAGTTGGACCAAACGAATTCACAGTCCTCCAGAATTAACAATTTGTGATTTTTGTACATGTTTATGTTTACGTTGTATGAGCAGAGAAAATGAAAATATCGACGCCTATTCTGGAGTCGTGACAAAGCCAATCAGGACTTCACCCCGTAATGATGTAAAACTCAAAAACCACTGTGAATGGCTAAAAAATCCCAAGATTCCAATCATCATCATCGTAATGCCAAATAGGACTCTATCCCAAAGTTACACAATAGCTAAAGTCCCCCGTGATTAGTCGAAAAGTCATAAGCACTCATCATCAAGATAGAACTCCACCTTACAGTAGAAAAAAAAAAAATGATCAGTTACAAGAATTACAATCACCAATCATAATAAGTCTTGGTTTTATGTTAGAAGGGAGGGACGGGGCGTTTGGTTGGAGACCTGAATGACTATTATGATTCTTGTATAAATGAATAAGGAATGATTTCCTTGGTTCTTGGAAATCGGACGAGGGAGCAATCAATGTCCTAGAAGAGACAGCTCTCGAGAAGGACATGGTGTAGAGGAGGAGAGTGGGACGAAAATGTGAAGAGCGAAAGGGAAGGAAAGGTTAGATGCGATGTCAAGAAATA
>NC_134799.1:56167198-56174698 GCF_046742065.1 Oratosquilla oratoria
TTATTTACCTCATCATTGTAAATGGGTATCCTTCAAATTAGTGAAAATCTACATGTCTTTAAGTCTTATATTGATTGCCCGTCCGCCATGACATAAACTATACACGATGAATATATTAATGCTTTGTACAGAGTATGCAAATAATGTTATATATAAATACTTTTTACAATATACGGGCTATCCTTGTATGTGACACAATATTTATAATAAACAATTTTGATTATAATTGACATATACAATGATTTGACCAAGATTACAAATTATATTATATTACAAATATATACGCATTAAGGGGACACTGCAACAATGGCGTGTTGCCACAGTTGGATGTATAGCCCCTGACCTTCCGACATGACATCGCGCAACAATGCATCTACCCTATTTCATTAATACCAAGTATATAGACTCGATGTTATTCTTGGACATAAATGTGGGCGGAGAGCAACTGAGGAGAATGGACGTATTGATAATCCACCACTTACATGGTCACCCTTCACACGATCGATTTGTGACGATATTGTTCCGCCATAGATGTGAGGTACATACCGTACATCCTAGTTATTCGATGGCTGCCACAAGTTTGTCAGTCTTCACCAGGCCGCAAATCACTACCCTTGTCAGTCTCAATTACCCAATCACTTAATCACTACTATAATCACAGTAACTACCACTTCCATTTCCACAGAAATACTTGTTATAAAAGGCCATTTATATTACATTCCTAAGGCCCCTATACACTGTCAGTCATGACTGCACAGTCATCGAGATTGTGCAAACAGTGTTTAGGACACACACTGTCAGTATGATTGAGCAATCATTATTTACCTCTTGGAGTTTGTGGAGTGAAGATGAGTAAAGCGGCTGCATGCATAGCCATTCTTGGCTACAAAGGAAAGACTGAGCTGTTGGCGCAATCATCGACACTAACTATCACTCATGATGGTGCAACTACTATGCTTGAGCTTCCAAAATCAAACCGTGTTGGAAATTCCTCAATCATCTGCGCAAACACTCAATCACACCCACTCACACAGGATATGCTTGCGCAATCATGAATATTGTGCAATCATGACTGACAGTGTGTAGGGGCCTTTATACATTACAACAATTTGTCACTTCCCTCCTCTCTGTAATCAGCAACTGCTTATGTCACCTGTGCTGAATACCTGATACTAAATTCTCAACAAGTAGTTATCAGTCATTGCTTATTACGGCTTCTCCCTCGATATTCAAATGTCAATAATCGACTATTCGGGGATAGCGGGGGCGTGCCATGATTGAAGGTCTCTGTAGTGTTATTGAAGCTGCGTGGCTCGTTGGTATCATCCTTAGAAGGGATTTACACGGTCTAACGGCTCGTCGAACGCGGGTGTTTAAAGTGATGTGTGAACGTGTGAAGAACGGGGTATTTGGGGTTTAACCAACGTGCTCGACAACCAAATACCCCATTCACGCGTTCACACATCACTTTAAACACGTGTCTGTCGAACCGCGTTCGACCGTGTAAGCCCCCTCTTATAGAATGGATGTGTGGTCTTGTTCTCCCAATTTACTGTAAGAGGGTAACATATATGACTGAAGTCAATACAGATTAGTAGCACTAAGTATGCTAGATCCTCATCTTCTGGCGAGCCTTCGTCCTAAACAGCCTGGCTTTAGTTAGAGGGCAGGATAGATGAGATGGGGGAGAGGGAAGGAGGGGGGATCTGGGGGTTTAGTGGAAGGAAAGAATGAAATAGAAGGAAGTTAGAGTTAGGATAGATGTGGGGCAGACCCGCTTGCTCGGTTATTTTCATAGTCTCGTGGACTGTGATATATTTCATTTGTCTGTTTGTTTATTATTATTTGTTTGATTCTCATTTATTGTTAGTTATATGTCAATTTATTATTATTTACTATTTACCTGTTTGTTTATTATTTAACTATACCTATGCATTTATTTATTTTATTCATAATTTACATTATTATAGTTTTTATTTCTTCACTTATTCATTTATCATTATTATGATTTTTTCGCATCCGACCTAAATATGGACCAAAAGGTCTACTGTCGGCATGCTCCGCCTTTGTAATCCTTTGTAAAACGAGATTCTAGGCCATCACTTTTTTTTTGTGTGGAACACCGACTCAATTTGTGCAGAAGCTATTCGCGGCTTATGCTGACTACAAGAACGATTTAGATTCTATGGAAAGAGAGACTGGATGACTGAATCTACGAGGAGTGGTTCATGAAAACCTTATTTCTGTCCTGCACTCTGACACTTCAAGCGGAGTAAAATGAGATGGATTTTTTTTTCTCTCTCTCTCTCTCTCTCCTTCATGGCAAGTTGGACTGTGGCAACTGGTGGATATGAAGTTAGCAACTGCTATACCTGGTTCATAAATCTCGAATTTACAGACGACGTTGCACGCCTTGCAGATGTTCTACACCTTCATATAGACTCGCTCCAGAAGCACAGGAGAAGTCGAAGTCAAGAGAGCTTGAGAACTATTGGCTAAAAAGTAGAATAAAATACTTTGAGATTTCTTTGGGCGAGAACGAATGTCAGTTGTAAGAATGTGCTGTGGGAGGCTCATGTATCGGGACAATTTTTTTTTTTTTTTTTTTTGCGGATTTTCGGACTAGGAAGTTACAAGATGACTGGGAATGATCTACGGAATTATATATATTCTTGACTGAGGTATGACCAAGCTCTGTTTTCTTTGCCCTTGTGATCCCTGTCTTGGAATGTAGGTGTGAAATAAACAATCACAAAGACGGACGAATTGTCTGAACCCCTTTTCCCCAAAGTCTTTGAAGGATTACGGCAACACGCCACTTCTGCAGTGTCCCCTTAACGCATATAGCATTCTTTTAATTGAAATTACTAATCTTGATCAAATCTATTATATGTGTCACATAAAAGATGGCCCTTGTAATGTGAAAAGCATCTTGAGGGTGACATAATTGTATAAATTGTACAAAGTGGTAAAATATTGATTGTATATAGTTTATGTGATGGCGGACGAGAATGGTATGTTTTGTAGACATATATTTCATTTAGTACTTATCTTAAGGATGAAAACAATCCACGAGACTATAGAAATAACCGAGCAAGTGGGTCTGCCCCACACCTATCTTAACTCTAACTTCCTTCCATTTCATTCTTTCCTTACACTAAACCCCCAAATCCCCCCTCCTTCCCTCTCCTCCATCTTATCTATCCTGCCCTCTAACTAAAAAACTTAAGGAGGATACCCGTTTACTATGATGTGATAACTAATCATATCAGGATTATGGGGTAGCAATGGGGAAATCGTCAAGCAAGGTTGTTGTTGTTGTTGTTGTCGTTCCCTAGACTGTCTGTCCGAGCAGTCCCGTCTTCCCAAGGAAGGCCACAGCCGAAACTGGGTTTTCCCACAAATCCTTTATAGAGTGTATGTTGTGTTGTTTGGAGCTGCAACGTCTACGTCGTGGGACCACCCCCCAACCCCAAGAGTTGGGGGCCAATCAGCAGCAACCACCCCTGGCCATCAGCTCTACGCAGATGGCACCGATCCCCAAGGAGGAACTACGCCTACCTGGGGGAGTACCACAATCAAGCAAGGTTGTAGTCGATGGTACAAACATGATACAATTAACCTGCCGCCATTTGATGTAGGGCGGCCATCCCTTCCGGTCGACGACCCTGCTCACGGGATCATCTCCGGGAAATGTGGTCCGGGGTGTAAGATGGATCGGGCGCCTCCCGGTGACCTTGTCAGGGATCGTCCAGTAATCTGGGAAAGAGGTGCGAATATGGCTACGCCGTGTCAAGGCGTTTGTATACATTATCACTTGGTCGATAGTCTTTCTGTTTTTGTTTCTCTCCATCCTCTCCCTCCCAGTTCTTCTTCTTGTCTATAACCCTATTTCTTCTTCTTGCCTCTTCCTTTCCGCATTCATTCATTACTTCCTAACTTGATAAGTATTTTAGACAAATGATTTGGATGATGGAGAACATAAACACAGGGGAAGGCACGGAACCCTAAACACTAACGTTTCGTTCGCGTAGAACTTCTTCAGAGAGTGTACGCAAAACTGTAATTGAAGCTTATGTACTGAACAAGATAACTAAGTTTAGTACATAAACTTCAATTACAGTTTTCCGTACACTCTCTGAAGAAGTTCTACGCGAACGAAACGTTAGAGCAGGGGTTCTCATTAGGGGTGAAATTCACCCCCAGGGGGGAATTTTGGGATTTCTGGGGGTGATTTGTGACCACAGTCAGCTTACGGGGTGAGGAAAGCAATTATAGGTTTTGGCCTATCTGGCCTGTCACCTGGGCTGGATTTATACTAATTTGGGAAAAATATATACTAATTTGGAAAAAATAAAAGGTTTTTAGTAATATTTGCATATCATTTAGAATGCACCTTTTGAAACAGACAATCTTGGAAAGGAGGGGGGGAATGACATTCTGACAAATGGTGAAAGGGGTGAATGGGCCAAGTAAGGCTGAGAACCCCTGCGTTAGAGTGTTTAGGGTTCCGTGCCTTCCCCTGTGATTATGTTCTCCATCATCCAAGCTTCCAGACTTCTACAGCCCTTTTATCTTCTTCTTTCCCTTCTCTCTTTGCTTTCCTTCACCCTCCTTCATTCCCTTTTCCTCTGCCACTTCCTCCTCCATCTTCCATCCAAACCTTCACTTCCTCTCATATAATTGATCTCCCTCTCAATCCCCTTCCTCGTCCTCGCGTCACCGCCCACGTTTCTCCTTCTCCACCTTCCCCTCCCCTCCTCTCTTCTTCCACTCCACATTTTCTACTCTCACCACCCCGCCCCCGCGCCTCTTGCTTCTCCCCAAATCGGCACTTCTTTCTAAGCCCCCCTTTTTTCCAACTTTGTTTTTTTTCTATCATTTCTTTACGTTCATTTGTCAAAATTTTGTCCTTATTACTTCAAATACACCCCAACTCTCTCTTCCTCTCCCTCTTTATCTCCTTCCCTCACCCTCTTCCTCGTCCCCTTCCTTTTCCTCTTCCTCTCCCTCTTCCTCTCCCTTTCCCTCTCCGTCCTCTCACTATTCCTCTTCCTATTCCTCTCTCTCTCTCTCCCCTAGTTCCTATTCCAACAAATTTCTTTAATATATCTTCCATTTCTTGCACTTACATTTGCTTTACCTCCTTCTCTCTCTTTCCTCTTTACTCTTTTATTTCCCCCCAATCGACCCTGCCTCTTCTTTTAGACTTACTCTTTACTATAATCCTTCTCCTCTCTTCTCCTCCCCTCTTCTTACTTATTTCCTCCTCCTCTCCCCTGTCTTTCCCTTCCTCATCTTTCCCATTCCTCTTTTCTTTATCTCCCTTCTCTCTTCCCCTCCCCTCCCTCCTCTTCCTTCCTTCTCTCACCCTCCCCTCTTCTTCCCTCTCTTCTCTGTTTTCCTTTGCCCTCTCTTCCTCTCTCCTCCCCTCTCTTCTCCTCCCTCCTCCCCATCCTCTCCCCCTCCTCCTCTCTTCACCTTCCCTCTTTTCTCCTCGCCTCTCCTCTATTCTCATATTCCCCATTACACCCTCTCCATCCCACCTCTCCCCCTTCCTCCTTTTCTCTCCGTCCCCTCCCCTCTCCTCCCGTCTCCTCCCCTTTCCTCCTCTCTCTACTTCCTCATCCCTCCTCTCTCCTTCCCTATTCCTCCTCTCTTTCCTCCTCCATCCCTCCTCTCTCTCCTCCATCCCTACTCTCTCTTTTCCCATCCCTCCTCTCTTTCCTTCCCCATTCCTCCTCTCTCTCTCATCCCCCATCCTTCCTCTCCCTCCTTACCCATCCCTCCTTTCCCCCTCTTCCTTTCCCCTCTTCCTTCCCCTCCTCTTCCATTCCCTCGCATATCACACCCCTCTCTTCCTTTTCCACGTCTGACTCGTAAAATCTGTTCCCCTTCCACTCCTTCATCGCCTCTTCCTTCTTTCCCTATTTCTTCACCGTAACCTCCCTCATCTGTCACAGTCGTTGTCTTCCCCTTACTTCTCCCTCATCGTCCTTATTCCTCCTTTACTGTCCTTTCTTGTCCTCCTCATTCCCCAGTTTAGTATCACCATTTCTTCATTTGATTTGTTTTCCCTTGTTTTTTAATCTCCATCTGTTTTTTTCCTTCGCCCTCCTTCGCTTTGTGTTTTGTCTTTCACTATTCCTCTTCTTCTTCCTCTTTTCGACTTCTTCACGTGTGTGTGTGTGTGTGTGTGTGTGTGTGTGTGTGTGTGTGTGTGTGTGTGTGTGTGTGTGTGTGTGTGTGTGTGTGTGTGTGTGTGTGTGTGTGTGTGTGTGTGTGTGTGTGTGTGTGTGTGTGTGCTCTGTAACATGCAGCTCATACTTTAGGGTCTATATGGGGTGCCCCTACAGACCAGAGTCACACATCATTTTGTCTGTTTTAGAGGAAATAGTTATTCATAGAGATTCATAGACACTACTTTATCATACTGCAACTGTCCCTTCGTTATGCTGTCCTCACATTCTAAATACTGTCTTGTATCACTTCTATGAATATAAGTTTCCGTTTTCACTGAGCCCTGTGGTAGGAGAGAACGAATACTGATACCGACTGTCCCTACTTGAGTCGTAAAAGGCGACAAAAACGGGATGGGGATATAACTAGACATCCTACTCTCTGCAGCTCCAAAGGGGACATTCCTAAAATAAAGCAAAGGCATAAAAGGGTCTGGGAGGAGTTTTCCAACAAGAACCCTAAGATCTGGGTCTTTTAATGTGCGTGGGTGTAGTATAGATGAGAGTAAAAGGGAGGAAATAGGCAGTATGTTTATGAGAAAAAGGATGGATCTGTTGGCACTGAGTGAAACTAAGTTGAAAGGGAGGGTGAGTTTGAGTTTGGGAGTTAGTGGGGAGAGTGTCGGTAGTGAAAAGAGGACGAGGGAGAGAAGGAGTGGCTATATTAGTAAGTGAAGAGATAGGTAAATGTGTGGTGGAGTGGAAGAAGGTATTTTCAAGGTTAATGTGGATGAAGGTGAAACTGGGAAGGGAGATGTGGGGCTTTGTAGATGCATGTAGACCTGGTAGTGAGAAGAGTGTAAAGGAAAGACAGGAGGCTTTTTTGGGTAGGTTTGAATGAGTGAATAGAGATTTTTGGGAGAAATGTCAATGTAATGGTATTGGGAGATCTCAATGCCAGAGAAGGAGATGAACCAATAGACGGAGTGGTTGGAAAGTGTGTGATTCCAGGAAAAAATCGTAGTGGAGAGATGACGGCGATGTGTCTAGAAAGAGAGTTGGTGATTGCTTACGCAGTGTTTAGGAAAAAAGTCAAGCATATACACATGGTGATGGATGGAAGGGTGGATGATAGGGTTTTATTGGACTATGTAGTGGTACCTAGTAGAAGAGCTCGAAGAGTTTTGGATGTACGTGTTCTGATTGAGAGAATGGGGGATTATCAGATAATTTTTTGGTGGAAAGTAAGTTGAGGATGGAGAATGCATTGAGAATGAGGAAAAGTACAGAAGGTAGGGGGTACTTAGAGCAAACTATTTAG
>NC_134799.1:56184698-56189698 GCF_046742065.1 Oratosquilla oratoria
CTTCTTCTTCTTCTTCTTCTTCTTCTTCTTCTTCTTCTTCTTCTTCTTCTTCTTCTTCTGCCTCTTCTTCTTCTTCTTCTTCTTCTTCTTCTTCTTCTTCTTCTTCTTCTTCTTCTTCTTCTTCTTCTGCCTCTTCTTCTTCTTCTTCTTCTTCTTCTTCTGCCTCTTTTTCTTCTTCTGCCTCTTCTTCTTCTGCCTCTCTTCTTCTTCCCCTTTTTCTTCTGCCTCTTCTTCTTCTTCTTCTTCTTTTTCTTCTTCTGCCTCTTCTTCTTCTTCTTCTTCTTCTTCTTCTTCGCGTTCTTCTTCTTCTTCTTCTTCGCGTTCTTCTTCTTCTTATTTTTCTTCTTCTTCCTCTTCTTCTACTTCTTCTTCCTCTTCTTCTACTTCTTCTTCTTCTACTTCTTCTTCTTCTACCTCTTCTTCTACTTCTTCTTCCCTTTTCTTTCATTCTTCCTTGTCCTGGTTTCTGTAAAACATGACTGAGCATGCCTTATATTTTCTCTATGTTCCGTAGTCATACAACAAAGGACAACACATAGAAAATATGCCAGGTATTTATACCTGTATTTATACCCTTTAGATTCAAGTTAAGCCAAGTGAAACATTAAATGTCGACTTGATTAATCTTCATATGTTTCCAATCCTCTACACCAACTAATGTGTTATACACAAGTTCCTCCAGTTCTTCCTTGCCCACAGAAGAAAAAATAAATTAATAGATCAATAAATACGTAAATAAATAAATAAGTAAACGAGTATATGGATAGATAGAATAAAACAATAAAATATGATAAGATAAAAATCTACACTATCATTGACGAGTTAAACACCATATGAGGACGGAGCCTTTATTTGTACGACGTTTCGCTTATTACAGCTTTTTCAAGTACTTGAAAAAACTGTTATAAGCGAAACGTCGTACAAATAAAGGCTCCGTCCTCATATGGTGTTTAACTCGTCAATCTTGTCGGCAACTGCCACTTTCATGAAAAAAAAAAAAATACACTATCATGTTTGTTTACTATGTGATGCAACATATCACGTACCAGAACTAGAACATTATGGTTACCTCCAAAGTTAACTCTGTTATCTTTATTCTAATTAACGCCAAGCTATTTAGATCAGCTTAGAGTGGCGTTCCACAGTCAAGATTATGCATCTTATCTATTGCCGTTTCTTTAAAGGGTAATTAACCATACTCAGTGGATTTGTGGTATCATATAATGTATGCCCGTATTCATTTGTTTTTATTTATTTATTTGTTCATCTAATTACTAATTTACTTATTTATCTATTTATTTATTTCTTACTTATTATTTTATCTATTAATTTACTTATTTATATATTTATTTATCTGTTCATTTTTCAATTTATTTATTATGCACCTTAACATTTTTTGACAACAAATAGATAATTTCCATGAAACTATGACGTGATCGGTGACGTAACTCAGGTAGCCAACCAGCCAGCCAATCACAAGACGATATTTCAGTGTGGAACCTCGTTTCAAGGATGACCCCTTTATACTTTTTATCAAATTGAGGTACACGAGTTAAGGCTAGGTAAGGGGTTTGGCTAAGTTAAAGGTTGGGTCAAGTTAGGTTGGGTTATATTAGGTTAGGTTAGGTTAGGTTTGCGTTTAGATTAGGTTAGAAATTGGATTAGGTTAGGGCTCAGGTCAGATTTGGTTAGGGATCGTGTTAGGTTAAGTTAGGGGTTGATTAGGTTAGGGGTTGGATTAGGTTAGGGGTTGGATTAGGTCCGCTTAGGTCAGGGGTTAGGTTGGGTTATGTATCTTTTATTGGGTTATTTTTGTTCGGTTAAGTTACTTTCGATAGGTTAGGTTAGGTTAGGCTAGGTTAGGTTAGGTTAGACTAGGTTAGGTTAGGTTAGGCTAGGTTAGGTTAGGTTAAGTTAGGGTAGGTTAGGTTAGGTTAGGTTAGGTTAGGTTAGGTTAGGTTAGGCTAGGTTAGGTTATGCTAGGTTAGGTTAGGTTAGGTTAGGTTAGGTTAGGTTAGGTCAGGTCAGGCTAGGTTAGGTTAGGTTAGGATAGGCTAGGTTAGGTTATGCTAGGTTAGGTTAGGTTAGGCTAGGTTAGGTTAGGTTAGGCTAGATTAGATTAGGTTATGCTAGGTTAGGTTAGGCTAGGTTAGGCTAGGTTAGGTTAGGTTAGGCTAGGTTAGGTTAGGCTAGGTTAGGTTAGGCTAGGTTAGGCTAGGTTAGGTTAGGTTAGGCTAGGTTAGGTTAGGCTAGGTTAGGTTAGGTTAGGTTAGGTTAGGTTAGGCTAAGTTTTGTTCGCCTATTTTTTCCCACATTTTCCACGATCTTCATAGCCCTTCCTACTACCGGAGGATGAATATTGTAATGGTTATCTTATGGCTATTATCAATTTGTAGAACAGACAAATCATGAATATACTCGTATGAATTAAGAAAAAGTAACGGCAACAATGGGGAAATTACCTTTTATTTTGTTTCACTTTGTTTTATTTTGTTTTAAACAGATTTTGTCTATTCAATTTAGTAGACAAGACTCTAACAAAGAAGAGACGTTGTTTAAACACGGCAAAGGAAACATGGATTGGAAATGAAGCGTTTATTTCTGACGTTTCGTCTATTGAGGAAGTTAATAGAGGAAACGTGTCTACGCAACTTTTTTTTCATGAAAGTAGCAGTTGCCGACAAGACTGACGAGTTAAACACCATATGAGGACGGAGCCTTTATTTGTACGACGTTTCGCTTATTACTTGAAAAAGCTGTAATAAGCGAAACGTCGTACAAATAAAGGCTCCGTCCTCATATTATGCAACTTGTTCACATGGATTTCCAGACGTTATTTACTATCTTTCCTCTTCTCGGCATTTCATAAGAACATAACATAAGAACATATGAATGAAGGAGACTGCAAGAGACCATAAGGCCTACACTAGGCAGCTCCGTATCCATCACCACCTGTCATCCCCATCCATAAAGTTGCCTAATCGTTTCTTAAAACAACTGATAGTTTCAGCGCTTAATACATGGTTACTAAGTTTATTCCATTCGTCGACCACCCTATTAGTAAACCAATGCTTGCCTATTTCCTTCTTAAATCTAAATTTGTCCAGTTTATTTCCTGTGGTCTCGTTTCTTATCGCCCTCCTTCGGTGACTGACCGAAGTATACGAGTACGTCGTCCCTGGCTGGTCTTGGTCGCAATGCTCGACTTCTGCAAACAAACGCTCCCTTGTTTTAGTTTATGTGCGTGGTCTTTAATTTCTGTTTCTTGATCACAGCACATCTTAAGATAGATTTTATTTATTTAGATTGATCTTTTATTCATCTGTTTTTCATTTTTCCTCAGTTTCAGGAGTGTTTTGAGACATGGAGTATGTCTTGGGGTACTGATTTCAAGTATTCAATCTCGGATTATTTCATTTACGTATTAGTTTATCTATTTGTGTTTATCTATTAATTAATTAATTTATTTATTTATATATTTATTTATTTATTTATTCATTTGCTAATTTGTGCATTCATTTAGTATTGTTTAGTTATTGTTTATTTTTTTAAGGAACGTAGTTTCGAATTTATGTTAATAGCTTTGCACGTTAACCTGTAATTTATGCCGCAACTAAAAAGGTTTTCCGTCCCTTCCACCAACCACGAGTGAGCTCCCCAAAAATGTATACACATATATCACTTGTTTATTTGTTCGTCTTTATTTATGCTTTTTTCTGACAAGTCGGAATTTCCTTCTTCTTCTTTTTTTCTGTCTTGTACGTGAGCTCTGTCCGGCATTGGCCGGGAAGTTCCTTCGTGTAACCAGAGACGCTCAACTAGGCTGTGTTTATGTAAAAGAAAAAAATAAATATTATTTACGAGTTAGAGATTAAAACTTTTGGCCAAAGGTGTAAACAAGTGCGCCTTCGCCCAGCCAACGCCCTCCTCCTCCTCCCTTCTGTTTGTTAGCCAAACGATAAAGGGCTATTTACACGCTCAAACGGTGTGTCAAACCCGGTTTGTCAAACAAGTGTTTGAAGTAATGTTTGACCGTGTGAATGGGGCCTTTGGTTGTCAAACACGTTTGTCAAACATATTTGACAACCAAATACCCCATTCACAAGGTCAAACATTACTTCAAACCGGGTTTGACACACCGTTTGAGCGTGTAAATGGCCCTTTAGACTCAACCTATAGGTATTCGATTTACAGATACGCCAACATCATCAGGTTACACCATGTAATACATTTTTTGTCCTCCGGTTTTAGGTGTCATTTCCTGTTTTATCATATCCTATTATCATTATTATAAAAAAAAACACTAAGTTTAGGTTTTTGATCAGGACTTTGATATTTCAAAATTTTCATATTTTTCACGATTTTCTTTTTCAAATTTTCAGTTCATATGATTAAATTAAGAGTATATATCTGTTTTATGACACAAGCTTATGAAAAACTAACAAGTAAAAACAAATGTTAGTTATATAGCAACTTAAACACGTCAGAAATGACTGGATTTCTTGGATTTGCGGTTGTAATCCAGGAAGGCACTCCCGCATCATCATTTTCTCATAGTACTGCCCATGGCACCTTCACTCTATCTCCTTCACATCTTGGTGGAATTGGTCGCCTTGTTCCTCTGAGTAGTCGCCCATACTGTCCTTGAATTTATCCAGGTGAGCGTCCAGCATATGAAGTTTAAGGGACATCCTGCATCCTTGGCGCCAAAAGACTTCACCAGATCTTGCACCAGGTACTGGTAGTTCCCCAGGAAGCCCTTGACAACTGCTATGAAACAGCTCCATGCTGTTCTCTCAATCCTACTGAGCTTATTGGAGAACTCGGTAGACTCAAGCACCTTCTTTATCTGAGGTCCAACAAAAATCCCACCTTTGACTTTGGACTCAGATAACTTGAGGAATAATTCAAGAAGGTACTTAAAAGCGTCTGATTCCTTATTGAGAGCCTTCACGAACTGCTTCATCAACCCCAACTTAATGTGCAGTGGCGGCATGAGC
>NC_134799.1:56194698-56202198 GCF_046742065.1 Oratosquilla oratoria
GGTGTTTAACTGTTGTTGTAGCGATCCTCTCCTCCACTTCACGGAACTTTTTACGCCGAGGAAAAACTGGTGCACCAAATTTCTGTTTCCTGTTGTTTCTTCCTCAAGTGCCGAATGAGTTCGTAAATGTTTGGTGCGACTTTCCAATACTTATTTCAACAGTATGACAGAGGCTGTACCACATGAATGACATATGACACGAAGTGGCGGGTTATATAATACATACTTATACACCCTCTGGAGGAACTACATCAGAGCCTGTTCAGTAAATTCATCACCTAAATTAGCTCAACACTTAATGTCAACTGCTGTTGGTCTACCTAGACTACTCTGAATTGTTTGAACCCAAAATAAAAGAACGACCATTAATATCTTGGTGGTGGAGTAGTTTATGGCCTAGGCTGAATTGTTTGAGCCAAAAATAAAAGGTTCTGTTGATTTTATGCTTGAGAAAATAACAGTTCAGAAGTACGTTATTCGAATTTACTGTCAATAAAGGATCATTATATAACTGTGTTGCACAGACATATAAGACATAACTTAGATCCATCAAAATTGTGCGAAACAGCGGTAATAAGTGTGTCTTCATGCACCCACACTGATGTAACATTGAATTGTCTTATTCGCTTTGAAAGACGGTAAAGAATGTTGATCTCCTATTTCAAAATGGCAACGTTTTCTCTAAGACATAAAGACCAATTAAATCACACAGGCCTTCATTGGCATTGTCAAATGGATTTAGAAAATGGACCTCAGGAATAAATTGTTAGACATAAGAACATAAGAATGAAGGAGACTGCAAGAGACCATAAGGCCTACACTAGGCAGCTCCGTATCCATCACCACCTGTCATCCACATCCATAAAGTTATCTAATCGTTTCTTAAAACAACTGATAGTTTCAGCGCTTACTACATGGTTACTAAGTTTATTCCATTCGTCGACCACCCTATTAGTAAACCAATTCTTGCCTATTTTATTTTTAAATCTAAATTTGTCCAATTTATAACCATTACTGTGAGTCCTGCCCTGTTGTTTTAATATGATGACCTTGTTTGCATCACCTGTTTAAGCCTTTGATCCACTTGAACACCTCTATTAGATCACCCCGCGCGTTGTTTTATCAAATTTGCTTCATCTCGTTCTCTAACCTATGCAAAATTGTATACAAGCAAACTAACCTCCACTCTACCCACGTCTCCGTCAGCGAATAAAGCGGTAGTGGATTTGGACCCCCGTGTTAGCATGGCCTCCTATGATGGTCGTCTCTCTGGGCGTCGTCCAACTGGGTTCGTCTATCTGAAAGTCGTTTATCTGGGATGCCACCTGCGTGAGTACATATCGCGCAGTATGTGTGTGTACGTGTGCACACACTTGTGTTTTCATGTAATGGAGAACCTTCATACATTTTCATTGTTACTGTAATTAGTTCACCCTTCATCATTAGCATAGCCATCATCACCCTCATTGAATTAAAAACTTTATCACGTAACGCAATCATTAAATACTCTTTTAAAAATCATCGTCACGTTCACTTTCACATAATCATCATATTAATTTTATACAATCGACGTATTCTCCTTGGGACATCGTCACTATCATAACTACTTGTAACATTTTCATCATCGCCATCGTCGTCGTCATCGTCGTCATCGTCATCGTCGTCGTTATCGTTATCGTCATCATCGTCGTCGTCATATATTCAACGTATTCTTCTTGGAACATTGTCACAATCATTACTTGTAACATCTTCATCATCGCCATCGTCGTCGTCATCGTCGTCATCGTCATCGTCGTCGTTATCGTTATCGTCATCATCGTCGTCGTTATCGTTATCGTCATCATCGTCGTCGTCGTCGTTTCATATAATCAACGCATTCTTCTTGGAACATTGTCACAATCATAACTACTTGTACCATCTTCATCATCACCATCGTCGTCGTCATCGTCATCGTCGTCGTTATCGTCATCGTCATCATCGTCGTCGTCGTCGTAGTCATCATCATCACCATCACTATCATCGCCTGAGGTTTCTTTTATAATGGTATTACCAAGTTTACCCAAAACTGGATATGATGAAGTAGGACATTTGTACCGGGTGTGGTGCATTATCATTTAGTCACCCTATCATTTAGTCATCTGTACAATTTTTGACACTGGTTCATCTAGTCACATCACCCCGATCACCTAGTCACAGGGTGAATTGTGACAATGTAAAGAATAATAGTCTTTAAATCAAAATAAAGAACATCAAACTGCTCCAATTCTGTTTTGAACTTGAAATATACATTAAAAGTTTATTAGCGTATATATAGTATCTTAGGATAAATTTATATAAAAAAAGTTATCAAGACTACGTTATCACTTGAGTTTTAGCACTTTAAACCTAAGATAACATCTGAGTTTTCAGCCCTACAGCTATATTTTTCATAAGAAATTATCTCATACCAATCTAATTTGCACTTCTGAATTTTGAAAAGTGAACTAAGTTTACCACAATTACTTGTAAGTGGTAATTACTAATATCCATGATCAACAGCAATTAACTTATTATAAAAGAGCTTATAATTACTGGCAAATATAAACTGAATTCAGGTATAACTTGTGTGAATTGGCAACAAATTAATGAGTAAAATATTGTTGCAAATCTAATTATCCTAACTGTATCTTTTCTTAAATGGATAGTATGTTTAATTCATACCATATGATATGATTTAATTATCTTATGTAAATAAATATTGAATATATATATCCTTAATATATTTTCTATTCAGAAAAATACAGATAGATAAAGTAATATTATTTATTATATAATATAATTCTAACAATAAAATATATACCTACAGTGTATATATTTACAAAATAATCTTAAATCACATTAATTAGATATTCAAAGTAGCACAGCACAATCTATATCTTAAGAATTAAATCATCATTATGGTGATATGATTCATTGGTAAAAATGTAAAAAGAAAAAATCATAAATGTATATTATGCTTAATATATTTTAATTTCAAAATACATATAGTCATAAAATTCATGACATAATATATGATATGATATAATATGATATAACATGATATAATGTAATATGATATATTACAATATAATACAATATGATGTGATATAACATAATATAATGTAATATGATATAGTATAATACAATATAATATTATATGATGTAATATGATATAATATAATATAATTTAACATAATATAATATTATATGATGTAATATGATATAATATAATATAATTTAACATAATATAATATAATATAATTTGCTATAATATCAATGCATTAGAAAACGGAGCTATCAAGTATCGCATGAAAAAAAAATTCATAACGAAACCTCCACCTGTGAGAGATTAGTTAAAAACGCTATTATAATAATAAGTAGTAGGGACCCACAAAAATCAAGCTTTTAGAAGCAAGGTATAACCCCACTATAAACATCCAAAGTAATATGGTTTCAAGCATTAACTTGTATAATAATTCTCTCTCCTGTATGGCGAACCCCTCTATCCCTCACCCTCCAACCGACCCCTCCGCTTCTACCCATCCCATATCGACGCTGTCAAGACAGGTCATAATCGTCCTTTCCCTCCCTCCTCTCACCCACTTCTTCCATCTTCTCCTCCAACCGAAAGCGCCACCCCCACACCTATCCCCCCAAGTTACATTGGTATAACATAGTATAATATAATGTAATACAATACGACAAAATATGATATGATATAGTAGAATATGATATAACATTATGTAATATAACATAATATAATATTACATAATCCAATTCTATCTATATATATTTCAACAACATTGGTAACATTTTAGTGGGTGACTAAATGGCCAGGATAGCAAATTAGTAGGTGACTAAATGAACAGGGTAGCTACTTAACAGGTGGCTAAATGACCGGGTTGGTCAAAATGGGAGGCTAAATGACCATGTGAATAAATGAAATGTGATTAACTGTCCAGGACATATTCTATCGTACAGTCCAGCTGGTTATACAATGTGCTTCCTTCACATGTGCTGAATATTGAGTTGTTTATCTTACATTCATTAGACGTTTATTTTTAACTTTACTCCTACTACATTGTTACGCGCATACGGATTTTAAAGTTTTCTGTTTCTACACGAAATAAGTATTTAACTTTGCTTTGAGTTTGCTAGAGCCAGTTAATTTCAATTTTTCTTTAATTCTGCGCATGGAAGGTTTTAAATTTTAATTCCATTTTATACACGCTGGGTATTTGAATGAACTCGTGCATATAAGCCCTTCGTGAATTTTCGTGTAATTTCATTTTGTGGCACGTGGCGTGTTAGGTGTCAGTGTCATCTCGCGGTAACAAAGAGTTCTGTTCTAGCACCCCACCCTACCCCACAGCGTCTTTTTTGCGGCCGCAACTTCCACATGTTGTCTTGTAGATCGATTGCATTTGTTCCGTTGAGGTTCACTATCTGGAAGCCTTCGTCCCTACACATAGGAAGAAACTTTAGCCTCCTGCCTGAGTTTTTTTTTTTTTTTTTAATATACTGTGATATATGAGTTTTTTTTTTTTTTTTATGTACTGTGAAATATGAATTTCTGTTACCGGCCGACAGAAGAAGGGCGAGAGCAGGGTAGGGTGTCCGCTACACAGAATTAGAACAAAGCTCTTCTAAACGCCGCCCAGAGGAGAATTAGGAACAAATAACATGCAAGAAAATAATGCAGAATATGACATCACCTTCAACAAAACCTGCATCAAAGAAACTTTGCTGCCTCTCTACATTTCAGTAGAGAGTTTGAAGTATCTGGGGTTATATATGACGGTGAATGGAGAAGTGAATGTGGAGATGAATTGCAAAAAAAAAAAGAAAGTAAATGTGTGAGCGGAATGGAAGGCGTCTTGAAATGTGGGTGTTTGTGGGATAAATGAAAAGAGAAGTTTGTATGAAGGACAGATTTCACCTACGGGTCTGTGTGCAGCAGGGACGGAATATAATGCGGGCGGAAAGGAAAAAAATCTGAATTTCTTTTTTTAAGTGAAATGTTCGATAAAAAATGATAGGTGTTATCAGAACTGAAGAGAAGTTTGTATGAAGGACAGATAACACCTAAGGTTCTGTGTACAGCAGAGGCGGAATATAATGTGGGCGGAAAGGAAAAAATCTGAATTTCTTTTTCTAAGTGAAATGTTCGAAAAAAAATGATGGGTGTTACTAGAACTGAAAGGATGAAAATGAGGAATTAAAACAGAAAACGGGGATGGGGAAAATGCAGTATGGGTAGGTCAGAGACTGCTAAGGTGGTTTGAGCATATGGAAAGGATTAGCAAAAACTAACGAAGAGTGTAGAAAGGAAAAGTGTATGAAGTGAGCATTAGAAGAAGATCGAGATTGGTAGACGGTTGAGAAGAAGAGGGGCTTTGAATATTTGTTTATATTCATTGTCTGATGAGCAGTAGAGATTTCAGAAGATAGGATTGATGAGATAGAGATTGTGAATGGATGGAGGGATGATGCAAACCAAATATCCATTCTTCACATCTGCGTAGTTTCCTCTTCTTCTTCTTCTTCTTCCTTTTCTTTCAAGTAGATGAGAGGGACCGAGAGATCTGTCGACATGCTATTGCCCATGTAACTATCGTAATGTATTCTTTGGCCTCGTCTTGCAGTGTAAATACAAAACGCATACGACCATCCCTAGCAATTACACGTTAAATAAAATCCAGAACTCCATGATTACGAACCCACGTCGCGGGTAATCTTTATTTGCTCATTTCCCAATGTTAATCACTAGAAGAGAGTGAGAGTCCTGACTCCCCTTTCAATTTTTTTTTTCTTTTTTTCAATATACTGTGACATATGAATTTCTGGCATAGCGAGCGAATGCAAGGCCGGACGAACAGCTGGAGGTACTCTGATCATATCTGAATATGCATACGTAGGCTTGGATCAGCTCTAGTCTGCTCAATTAGCATGCGGATGCTGGAAACCAAATCTAGGTCTGCATGGAGCAGATACCGGCTCAATACTATGCATCTAAGATCAGAATAGCTTAGACTGGATTTCGGAGAAATGCATGTGAGTGAAGTTATTTGAAAGATGGGGGAAGAGAAAATGTTACTTAGCTGATGATGATATGAAAGATTGGAATAATATAATCATTTCATTCTGTCTCTGAGTTCCTTTATCCCGCATGTTGTTTAGTGTAAACCCCGTCATTGACGACTTTTCTTTCGCATAACGTCAGACGGTTTCAGTCCATCGAGTCGCAGATTTGGAGACAAAATCAACTCGGAAGCTCCCTGCAACCGAACAGAATCGTTTAAAATGAACCAAGGAAAAGAAAACTGAAAAGAAACATGCCAGATATGGAGGTCTTTAGACCGTGAAACGAAGTCGCTCTTGTCCAAAGATTCCAGCACGCCGTCGTTATTGACAGACTTGTCTGAACTCAAAACCGGGCAATTCCAGTCCATCGAGAGATATTTGATTCACTCACACACGCACGTTTGCTCGAAAGGAGCAAGGTTATCGTCATAAAAAGAGAGATTATTTGTCACCCAAAGAGAATGTCGCACCCAATGATCCCTTAAACGTCTTTACTTCTATCTCACAGAGCCAAAGGACAACTCTGGACAACTCTGGTCGGTGGCACATGACAAATTGTGGCATCATATTGCCTCCATGTCACTAACACTCGTAATATTATCATCTTTGTTATTCAGTCCGAAAGCTGTTTTCTTTCAGTCTTCTTGTATACTACATAACTCACTATTTAATCATATGCACGGGCTTGCGCGAGAGGATACACATACACACACACACACACACACACACACACACACACACACACACACACACACACACACACACACACACACACACACACACACACACACACACACACACACACACACACACACACACACACACACACACACACACACACACACACACACACACACACACACACACACTCACACACACAGACAAAGACACGCAGAAAAATAGGATTAATTGAAAAAATGGCAGACACTAGAAATTTGTGAGTAATTCTTAACAACATTCTCGGCCTAGATGATCGAATATCATTGTCAGGAGAGTGTATGCAGGGTAGGCAATTTTGAAAGTTATTCTCAAACGGACGGACGAGGAAAAGATGAAAATAATTATTGCATAAAACGTGATACGACCTAAAGTGTGCTGAAGCTCGAATGTGATATGGTGAATGAGTATATCATGTTCCACAGGGTTTAAAAAACACGGTTAGAGTAGGAGAAGAAAGAAGGAAGAGAGGGACGAAAAGGAAAGGAAACGCAGAGGGAAGAAAGTGAGGAAAGGCGGTTCCAGGAGACAGTAGAGAGTGAAGAGAGAGAAGAGAGAGAGAGAGAGAGAGAGAGAGAGAGAGAGAGAGAGAGAGAGAGAGAGAGAGAGAGAGAGAGAGAGAGAGAGAGAGAGAGAGAGAGAGAGAGAGAGAGGGAGAGAGAGGGAGAGAGAGAGAGAGAG
>NC_134799.1:56209698-56212198 GCF_046742065.1 Oratosquilla oratoria
CGTAATGATCATTACAGCGGTTGATGTGTCGGGAGTGTTGGTATACCTGGTTTTATGCTGAAAGTTTGTCTGTGATACATGGGAGAAACCCTCGCACAAGGAAATCAGGGTTGCCAACATAAAGTGGAACTATCACGTGTATTCCATTATCCCTCGTCTGTCTTTTCATATTGTTTTGTGCAAAACCCGCCATATACAGCTTGTGCATCGCTCTGCATTTCGTCTGCATGTTATAACGAAAGGTTAAGTATAAAAATGTTTGTCATGTTATGCTACACCGTAGTGGCTGCAGACCCCTTGTATCATTACATTCTAGAAACAATAGTGAATTTTCTTATTATAACTAAGATCTATATAGATTTGCATGGATCTAGGCTGTAACAAGGTGTTACGATTAACAAATTTGTGAGAGTTTTCATTTTTTCTCTTCTATTTTTCTTTATATTTTTTCCTAAACCCTAAACCTTCTTGCAGTGTCCTCATAGATGCGACAGAACGTATTTTGAGTTTTCTGTGTATGTAATGTAGTGTGAATATTATATTGTACATGGATTCATCTTGATTCATTTCTGTAAATTTTAAAAATAAATTTGTTGTTTGTGAGTTTTGTTAACATGATTCTTTTTACTATAAACAGTGTTCAAAATCCAGTTTATGAGCTTCACTTGATCTTAGTTTACGCGTATTTCATGAGTTGGTTGGAGAATTTAATCGGAGGGACGTGCATTGGAATACATGTATCATAGGAAATGTATTAGAGACCCCGCGGTCTCGCTTCACTTTTTTTTCTTGTTCTTCTTCTGATATATTTCTGAAGTATAAGGTGGCTTGCATGCCATTATACTCGAGTCACTGGCGATAATCTCGTACGTAGGTTCTGAAATGCAATACGTTGTGTTATCTGCTTTCGGGTGATAGAGAGAGAGAGAGAGAGAGAGAGAGAGAGAGAGAGAGAGAGAGAGAGAGAGAGAGAGAGAGAGAGAGAGCGTGATGATATCTCTGTGAAAAGTCATGTTGTGCAGTGTATTTCTTTTTGCATGAATGTTCCACTTGCTGCGGCTGCTCCGGCTACACGTGAGTTGGATTAATTTCGTGAACTGCACCACTGCGCTTGCAATTTGTTTGCGATACACGATGTTATGTATGACCTCAGTTTTTTCTTGTTTTTTTTTTCTTTTTTTGCCGAGGTCGATGTTGCTGTGTTGGTAATTACTCGCGTGCACATACACACACACGCACACACACACACACGCACTCACACACACACACGAGCGCGCGCGCGTGACCGATGTTGAAAGAATTTTGATCATAAACAATGTATAAAACTACATTTCATTACGTGGTATGGAATGGGGTGAAACTAACGATTCAGTAGTTTGTTGTATAGTAAATAATGTTCCTCGCGAGAAGTAGGATTCCACTGAGCTCCCTGAGCTTCAGGAGGTAGGTTGTTCTTGGTCGACAAAGGAGCACCTTAGTCTTTGATTAAGTTCCACTTCTTTACTGAGCTTTTACTTAGGCGTCGTCATGTTATTTATTCGGCCATTGCGTGTGGTTTCGGCTCGTTTGAAGACAACAATTGCTCTCATCCTCCTTCGGGCATTAGTAAGCTTTTTGTCTTCTCTCCTTTTTCCAGACGACTAAATGCACTTGCGGATGTGAGCTCCCTTCGTTGAAGACAAGGCATTAATGTCTCATTATTTCATTGCATTTTCAATTAAGAAAATTTTATGTTTTGTATAAAAAAGGAGAAAGCGTTTACACTATCAAAGTATTCTTTCAGCTGATTAAAATCGTCTGGTGCAAGAATTGGTTTACTAATAGGGTGGTCGATGAATGGAATAAACTTAGTAACCATGTAATAAGCGCTGAAACTATCAGTTGTTTTAAAAAACGATTAGACAACTTTATGGATGGGGATGACAGGTGGTGATGGAAATGTAGGCCTTATGGTCTCTTGCAGTCTCCTTTATTCTTATGTTCTTATGTTCTTATGCTCTCCAGGGTAGAATATGCGAACTGTATTGTTGAGTTAAATATGGAGGTTCCTTGGTATATAAAACACACACACACACACACACACACACACACACACACACACACACACACACACACACACACACACACACACACACACACATACACACACACACATACACACACACACACACACACACAGACACACACACACACACACACACAGACACACACACACACACACACACACACACACACACACACACACACACACAGACACACACACACACACACACACACACACACACACACACACACACACACACACACACACACACACACACACACACACACACCTCTCATGGCGCTGTGGTTAGAGCTCTGGCCTGCCACTACGGAGGTCCGGGTTCGACTCTCGCCCGGGGCTGAAATAATATCAGTATCGCAGCGCTGAGGGGTGTTACTCCAACTCTCGTGGGCGGGGAGTTGGGTGTGTGTGTGTGTGCAAGGTCATAGCATTACC
>NC_134799.1:56217198-56237198 GCF_046742065.1 Oratosquilla oratoria
AGTTTTTTCCACCATATATGGGGGATAGCCAAGCAAGAGGCACGTACCTCTTCCTACTCATTCAACTCCTTTCCACCCCCCCTCTCCCATCTCAGCTTCTCTTGGATGACGAGTCATCCCTGCATCTGTCAACTGCCCTGGGTTATAACAAAACTAAACTAAAATGTATTTGCATTCGATATTCCGATTATGCTTCTTTTCCCTCTCCTTCTTCTCTTTCTTCTTCCTGCTTCTTCATCTTTTTCTTCTTCTTCTTCTTCTTCTTCTTCTTCTTCTTCTTCTTCTTCTTCTTCTTCTTCTTCTTCTTCTTCTTCTTCTTCTTCTTTTTCTTCTTTTCCTCCTTCTTCTCCTTTTTCTCCTTTTTCTCCTTCCTCTCCTTCTTCGCCTTCTTCTCCTCCTTCTTCTCCTTCTCCTTCTTCTCCTTCTTCTCCTACTTCTTCTCCTCCTTATTCTCCTTCTCCTTCTTCTACTTCTCCTTCTCCTCCTTATTCTCCTTCTCCTTCTTCTACTTCTCCTTCTCCTCCTTTTTCTCTTTCTTCTCCTTCTTTTTTCTTCTTCTCCTTCTCCTTCTTCTTCACCACCTCCTTTTTCTCTATCTTCTCCTAGTCCTTCTTCTTCTCCTTATTCTCATTCTCCCTCTTCTTCTCCTTCTTCTACTTCTCCTTCTCCTCCTTTTTCTCCTTCTTCTCCTTCTTTTTTCTTCTTCTCCTTCTCCTACTTCTCCTTCTTCTTCTTCACCATCTCCTTTTTCTCCATCTTCTCCTTGTCCTTCTTCTTCAGTCCGTTTTGGAATCACCAACTGAGTCTGATCTGACCTCTTAAATAGAGTGGGTTACACTTGTTTTTTATAGTCCCCCCTCTAGTACATGGCCATGAGACTCATAAGGCAAGAATTGATTTACTAATAGGGTGGTTGACGAATGGAATAAACTTAGTAACCATGTAGTAAGCGCTGAAACTATCAGTTGTTTTAAGAAACGATTAGACAACTTTATGGATGGGGATGACAGGTGGTGATGGATACGGAGCTCCCTAGTGTAGGCCTTATGGTCTCTTGCAGTCTCCTTTATTCTTATGTTCTTATGTTCGTTACTGTATACAAACAGCAGATGGATCATCTTAAAAGATCGGAGAGTGGGAACTCAGTTGGGACTAGAGGGCTTCGGAAAAGTGGTCCGCTGCCCCACGAGGATAGATAGAGTGAGAAATTTGGTGGTGAGGCGGAAGGCGGGGGTAGAAAGAGAGCTATTGGATAGAGTAGCTCAGAGAATGCCGAGTTGATTTGGGCATCTGGAAAGAATGAATGAGGAAAGGCTGGCGAAAATTGTAGAGAGCAGAAGTGGAAGGAGTGAAGTTGAGAGGACGACCGAGAATGGGGTGGATAAATTATGTCAAAATAGCATTGGATGCAAAAGAAATAGCTGTCGAGCAAGGCAAAGAAAGTGCAAAAGATGGGCTTGGTGCCGAGCTCTGCTATAGAAGTACTATGCCTCGCTGCATCGGCTTTGGATTTGATCCGAGCGGTGTGGCGAATAGGTATTGTATGTAATATGGGTGTATGACAGATATCTACACTGACTCGGCCATCCCTCCCTTATAATGAGGAAAAGCCTTTTAGTACTGTATATATGACCAATAACAGGAAAATTAAAGTAAGTTCTGTTTTTATCATTACAAAAAAGGGGGGTCCTAGTCCTAGTGTGAGATTCATGACGAAGGTCACAGGGAGAACATTTGGAAATCGATGAAAGAAAGAAAGAGGAGGTGGAGAAAGAGGAGGAGGAGGAGGAGGAGTTTTAAATAAAGAAAGAAAACGAGTAGAAAATGGCAGAAGTGAGGGGGCTTAGTGACTGTAGAGGAGAATGAGCAGAAAGTGAATAGGTTTATGAAAAGTGATGAGGAATACAAAGGATAGACAGAGGTGGAGGACGAAAATCAAAGTGAAAACGACAAAGAGGAGCAGGGAGAAAGTAAGAAGAGGAGGAGAAGAAAAGGGGGAGGTAGGGACTCAGAGCGAGGGGAGATGGAGGAGGTAGCGTGTCTGGTTTGGTGTTCTGTCGTGAGGGATTGGGTGGGATGGGGGGGATCGTAGAGGGGATAAGGGAGCGGGGATGGAAGTGGAGTGGATGGAATAATGGATAGAGTTAATGGGAAAGGGGAGGGTGGAAATACCAAGATGAGATTGGCGAGGGGACCGGGCGTGGGGTGACGTAGGAAGAGCAGGAGGAAAGGGAAGAGCTTAAAGAGGACTAAAGAAGAGACGATGGGGTGAAGGAAGGAAGGAAGGAAGGAAGGCATGAGGGAAGGGAATGCACAGAAGAGTGATAAATGGAGGGAAGATTAAAAAAGAAGCGGAGGAATAGACGATAAAAGAAAGGAAATGAGGATTGGGAAGGGGAAACTAAGATCATGAAAAATTAATGAAAAATGAAAATTCAAGTAATGGGAGAGAAGGGACGAAGAGGAATGTAGAAGAGGAATGAATGAAAGAAAGGGAAGAGGAAGTTGATGGGGACAGATAAAAGGGAGAAAGCTGGTAGGGAGAGGAAATCATGGGATGAAATTGGGAATGTAGGACAGCAGGCGGGAAAAGTGGCAAAGGCCCTGAAGAAACAAAAAAGACGGGAAAGGGGGGAACGGAGAAGGGTTGAGGAGGAAGGAGGAGAAGGAGGAGGAGGAAGAGGATTAAAATTAGGAGGAAGACAGGGAAAAGAAGAAGATTATGGTGTGTGGAAGAGAGATGAAGGAATGTAGAGAACGGGAGGGAAGAGAGGGGAAAGAGAATAGACAAAGAAGATAAGAGACAAATAGAATGGGTGTATAAAGGCTGGAGGGAAGAGAGGAAGGATAGCTGAAAAAAATAGAGAAACGGAAGACAAAAGGCTGGGGAAAGAGGGATGTAAGGAAGGAAAGGGAGAACACAAGGAAAGTGGCAAAAGGAAGATAGAAAATGGGAAGGAAGAGAGAGGAGAGAAGCGAGCGTGAGGTGGAAAAGAGAGAGAGAGAGAATGTGAGCTGTGGGGGCGGTAGTGAAATCTTCTTTTGGGCGAATGGTTAGATTTAAGGCATCAAGGACGGATGCAGCGAGGTGATGGATTTCTGAACTTAGGTTTTCTTTATTAAACAGGATCCTACAAAGAATTCTGACGTAGGAACCATCTGGAGGGATATCTCGTAAAAGAAGTGAGGGGAAAGGGGTTCCCGAATCGTGTCTAGTATAGATTCCCTTGGGAGAGTCTGGCAGTCTTAGAGTGATCGTATGTGGAGGGCAGGTCAAGCAAGACGTACCGGTGGCCAATTGTCCGAGTCTCAGATATCAAGAGGTCATGGGGTGTAGATATAATGATGAAATCGCAACACTGCCAGTTTTCTATCCTTTTGCAATCTTGAGTTGGTGTTACAATGTGTGTGATTCACCTTGGTCTTTGTATCAGGTGTTGGACTCGTAATCGACAGCTATTTCCCTCCCGGAAGAGAGCTCAGAGCTCGTATGACCGATCTATGGGTAATGCTATGACCTTACACGCACACACACACCCAACTCCCCGCCCACGAGAGTTGGAGTAATGACTCAAAGCGCAGCGATACTGAAATAATTTCAGCCCTGGGCAGGATTCGAACCAGGTACCGCCGGCACTGCCATACTGACAGTCTGGGACTCTACCAACCGCGCCACCTAGTGTGTGTGTGTGTGTGTGTGTGTGTGTGTGTGTGTGTGTGTGTGTGTGTGTGTGTGTGTGTGTGTGTGTGTGTGTGTGTGTGTGTACGTTTGTGTGTGTGTTTAGTATGTGTTGTATTAGGCGATTTTTCTGGCCATAAACTTCCTGAGTGGACAAGTTTGAAAACATGTCGATGAAGCAGTTAACACTGAACATTCCAAACCCGACACCCATGTACTTCTGTTCATACTTGAGAGAAACCCTGAAACCCGAAGCAATGCTTAATGGAGGCAGGGATGACGCATTCATTCCAAGGTGCCACCCATCCAACGGAATGAAATCGCCTGTGGACGCCACACGAAAGTTTCCGGAGAAGACCTCTAGGTCTGGGGAGGGCAGCGGACGTTCGTGGCCCCCGGCCCCCGGGCCCCGGTACTTGAAGTGGCCAAGTCTTCAAATTGGACTTTACTGCAGAGGAAGCAAATTCCGAACGTGGATTTCAAGGGCCAAGTCAGGCTGTGGTTAAGTTCGAGAGGAGGAGGAGGAGGAGGACCCCTGGTGGCAAGTGGCGCTGTTCAGAAGAACTAAAGGAGCAGAAAATGACCAGGGGAGAGATGGACGTGTTCCTCCGTACGTCCATGCATACATGTGTGTGTGTGTGTGTGTGTGTGTGTGTGTGTGTGTGTGTGTGTGTGTGTGTGTGTGTGTGTGTGTGTGTGTGTGTGTGTGTGTGTGTGTGTGTGTGTGTGTGTGTGTGCGTGTGTGTGTGTGTGTGTGCGTGTGTGCGTGTGTGTGTATGTGTGTGTGTATGTGTGTGCGTGTGTGGGGGGGGGTTCAAGTCCTGTTGGTTATGTATATGTATATGTACCAGAACTCAGCAGCAAGCATGATCATTGTAAACCGAAAACCATGGAACGTTTAAACATTTGAACACGATTGTTCTTACACCTGTCCCTGTTTGTGTGTATTGCCATGAGTATATACATCTACACGCATTAATTGTTGATTTACAACGGAATCAGGCAGGAACGAGTGTGCCAAATAAAAAATTATGGAAAAAGAAAACGAAAATCAAAATACATGGGTACCAAAGTCGAGACTTTCCTGATAAGAGATGAAAGGAGGATGAGGGAGGGAGGGAGGGAGGGCAAGGGGACAGACGAGGGTCAGGAGGGAAGGGGAGGGGAATGGAGTGGGGACCAGAGGGTGAAATTCGATGTGAGGAGAGTGAGGGGAGTGCGAAATATATTTCAGGATAAATCAGAGGTGAATGTGACAGAAGTCGGAGGCAATTTTGAGGGCGGACGGTAGAATGGAAAAGGAGGTTGGATACGAGAGGAGGAGGAGGAGGAGGAGGAGGAGGAGGAGGAGGAGGAGGAGGAGGAGGAGGAGGAGGAGGAGGAGGAGGAGGAGGAGGAGGAGGGAGAGGAGAGGGAGGAGAGGGAATGGAAAGGGAAGCTCCTGTCACCGGAGAAGGTGGGAGGGAGGGGAGATAAATGGAACCTGGATCGGGAGGAATTTCCAGGATGAGTCGAAGATGGAAGACAGAAAGTATGAGGGAAGGAGGGCAAGCGAGAATGCTGAAGGATTTGAGGGTGAGGGAATGTCGTAAGACGGGACGAAACTGAAGTAAGTTTGTTGGAAATATGTAAAGATGTAAGTAGGATTGAAGATGTAGATCAATGAAGCTCTACAGGTTCGTGTGGTATGAAAAGTGAAGAAACGTCATTCCAAAAAGAAGGAGTTGGAAGGCCCCAATGTGGAGTGAATGGAGTCCATCAGTTAAGGGGGAGAGGTGGAGGGGGTGGAGAAGGAAGAAGTAGGAAAGCTGTCGGAAAGTCATTCACGGAATAAGTTATAATCCCATCGTCAATACGAGAGACTGAAGAAGGAAACGAGGAGGTGAGGAGGAGGAGGAGGAGGAGGAGGAGGAGGAGGAGGAGGAGGAGGAGGAGGAGGAGGAGGGGAAGGCTAACCCAAGGAATATCTACCTGCAGAAAGATTTATGCACAGGGATGGAGGGAGTATGAGAAGAGGGAGGAATAAAGGGAGGAAAGGTGGAAAAAAAAAGGAAGAGGAAGGAAAGAAGGAAGGAAGGAGGGAAGGAAGGAAGGAAGGAAGGAGGGAGGGAGGGAGGGAAGGAAGGAAGGAAGGAAGGAGGGAGGCATAAATGAAGGAAGGAGAGGAAGGAAGAATGTATAAAGGATGGAAAGGAGGAAGAAAGAGAAGGAGGGAGGGAGGGAAGGAGAGAGAAAGGCAGGAAAGAAAAAAAAAAAAAAGAGAGAGAGAGAGAGAGAGAGAGAGAGAGAGAGAGAGAGAGAGAGAGAGAGAGAGAGAGAGAGAGAGAGAGAGAGAGAGAGAGAGAGAGAGAGAGAGAGAGAGAGAGAGAGGAATGAAGGTGAACATTATGAAATAAAACCTTTCATAGGAATACAAGGACCAACTCGTAACGGGAACGTTCCAAATAAATGCTATGAAGGGTCCAAGGCGGTATTGAACAAATATTAATCATTGATAAATGCGCTCGTCATCAAGGGCAGAAGAGGGAGGGGGAGGAGGAGGAGGAGGAGGAGGAGGAGGAGGAGGAGGAGGAGGAGGAGGAGGAGAAGAGGAGGAGGAGGAGGAGGAGGAGGAGGAGGAGGAGGAGGAGGAAGAGGAGGAGGAGGAGGAGGAGGAGGAGGAGGAAGAGGAGGAGGAGGAGGAGGAGGAGGAGGAAGAGGAGGAGGAGGAGGAGGAGGAGGAGGAGGAGGAGGAAGAGAAAAACAACAACTTTTATATCTATTCAACCACTAAAACTTCTCTAATATCTAAATAATTCGCAGTAATAGGTGTGAGAGGTTCCCGAAGGCATAAAATGTTATAGTTTCGAGATGAAACAAGATATAAGAAGACCAGTGGATGAAGGGTTACCGTTGATCAGTTGCAGGATATGATTTTATGTTTTTCGAAAGAACGTTATTTGGAAAAGAATGAGATCAGTGTGCGAAGGAAAGTAATAAAGGGAAGGGAGGTGAATAGGAGAATAACTGATGATAGGCTCGTGGGGTACCGTCCCTAATTAGAATGTTGTACCTTTCCTGTATACTACAATTAGTTAAACACGCCCGCGCGCGCATGTTCCGTTTGAATTTCCGGGAAACAGAGACGGAACCACACGAACGTAACTATTTTTCTATATATTACAACTAAATAAACACATACACGCCTAACATATAACGTACATATTTATATATCCGCGCGTACACACACACGTGTACACCACACAAGGATACATACTAGGGCGCGTTCACACATACACACACACCGTTATTAGAAGAATTTCTCAGATAGTACCCGAGTTCATGGAAATATCGACATGAATGAGCATTACAGTTTGGTAAACTATGAGTAATTCGAAAGCGCTGTGGCTTGGAAAACGCAGCCACCCACCAAATGACCGAATATCACCAGAACTGGTTCACTGGTCGGACAACGGCACGTATGACGTAAAATGACCCCCAGAACGAAAGGGCCGCTGCCAATGACCGTAACACAAGACTGGTTTTCTGAGCTTGTGCGCGATCGTTTACTTAGGTCGGTGTTTATATCACGTGGCTGGTCTTTGTATGCACATAAACATAACTGTGTTTGTGTGTGTACATGTGTGTGTGTGTGTGTGTGTGTGTGTGTGTGTGTGTGTGTGTGTGTGTGTGTGTGTGTGTGTGTGTGTGTGTGTGTGTGTGTGTGTGTGTGTGTGTGTGTGTGATTCACCTTGGTCTTTGGATCACGTGTTGTACTCGTGATCGATAGCTATTTCCCTCCCGGAAGAGAGCTCAGAGCTCGTATGACCGATCTATGGGTAATGCTATGACCTTACACGCACACACACAGCCAACTCCCCGCCTACGAGAGTTGGAGTAACGACTCGAAGCGCAGCGATACTGAAATAATTTCAGGCTTGGGCAGGATTCGAACCTGGTACCGCCGGCACCGCCGTACTGACAGTCTGAGACTCTACAAACCGTGCCACCGAGTCGTGTGTGTGTGTGTGTGTGTGTGTGTGTGTGTGTGTGTGTGTGTGTGTGTGTGTGTGTGTGTGTGTGTGTGTTTGTGTGTGTGTGTGTGTGTGTGTGTGTGTGTGTGTGTGTGTGTGTGTGTGTGTGTGTGTGTGTGTGTGTGTGTGTGTGTGTGTGTGTGTGTGTGTGTGTGTGTGTGTGTGTGTGTGTGTGTGTGTGTGTGTGTGTGTGTGTGTGTGTGTGTGTGTGTGTGTGTGTGTGTGTGTGTGTGTGTGTGTGCGCCCCCCACACGGTTCTCTATTTGCCTTATCACCTTGCCATTCATTTGAATTACTTGGTCTATTTTCCAGTGCAATACTTGTACTGGTCACTCACTAATCTCCCAGCACGAGTTGTTCCCTTACATACTCCTTTGTTAATGTGGGTTCATTTCTCCAAAAAAGAGAGACACGACCTTTCTAGTACGTGTATCCTCTCCCACCGGCGACATAATAAGACTCACTGTTGGATTTGACCCCAAAGCACGACCTCGTTAATTCGGTTTTACTAGCACTTGGCTGCACAAACATGTGGTCCAAAGTATCTTAACTTACCGTGGTCTTATCATGCCCATTAGATCCTGTCTTTTGTCCGTGGTATTTCGCTCGACTAAATGCCCACCAAAAATTATACAGAAAATGGTACAGGGGTACAGGATTTACCTGTTGTGTGTTAATGGACCTGATCACTGCTTGACAATGTTCCGATTTTTCATTTATCTCTCAGTTCCCCAACTGTTCGTTTATCTGTGAGGCAGACAAAAGATGTTTTTGACGAATGCCCCAGTCTTCTGGACCAAACCCGCGGGTTCAGACGGTCTGTCGTTTAGAAATGCTGTTTATGAGATTCTGTTTTAAATCTCCTTGAGTCACGAGTAGAATATTTCTGAAATAATTTGAAAAGACACCGCATACCGAAAACAGTCTCTAACATCGTAGGAGTTCATGGTATTTCCACGTGTCCCGTCAAACATTTAAGATGGACGGGGTACCATGTTGGCTGTTCCCTACCTTCTAGATCTCATTTCGCTTCTATCACATTTTTCTCCTGACGGAGGGAAAGAATACCGCCGTGGGAGGAACATACTCCATTGTGTGTACGTTAAAGACAGATTGAACACTTTCAGAAGCTCTGCCATGGGATTCGAACCCTGACCCGTGGGTCCATAATCACGAGGTCAAGACGCTAGCAACCGTGCTACGTGTGATGGTTCAAAAGGACTGTACAAGTCCCCGACCACGCTTCACGTAACATCAGAAGATCTAGTCTCCTTTTCATCCAATCCCCGTATTAGGCGAGCCCTCTGACAATTTGTGTATGTTAAAGACAGATTGAACATTTTTAGAAGCACGGGTCAGGGTTCGAATCCCATGTCAGAGCTTCTAAAAATGTTCATACTCCATTGTATTCATGTATCATTATGTCCCAGTTTGCGTCTACTTGGGTCACCCGAGGGCTGGACCCAATACCCAATCCATATGTATTAGGTCCCAATAGGTCTTGAAATACCGGGGCCCCTTTAAAGTCCTGAACGTGACTAATAAGGTTTATCGGCGACAGCTAGAACGATATCTATCGTTACATGTTTCCATAAACAAATGGGGGACAAGTTCCTAACTGATGTCCAGCCCTTTGGTAACACGGAATCTCATACTATGGGTTCGTTTCTAAGGGATTCCGATACATGAGCATTGCATCAAATCACGTGACGAACAGACACATTCATGACAACTTACCTTTGTGATGACTGAGAAGATCAAGGTGTTTGTGTGTCTCCTCGCCTATGAAAGGTATCCAGGCTTTGGTGTGGGCGGGGAGGGAGGCCGCCAATATTACCAAAACCACCCACGCCCATGCTTCATTGTGACACGCCCACTTTGCGTCACCCATCACTGTAGTATCAGATGACCTTGTCTTCGAAAATCGACAACGTTAGGTATTCAGAACCATCAATATCATCAGCACATTCCTGCACTCTTGAGTATAAAGTCACTGCATTTCTCGAATCATGTATGTAGATACATGCTTATCATTTCTTTATTCACCTATTTCACCACATGTATTTGAAGGTAATTTATTTTGTGTGAGTCTCTTTTATTGGGCAATGGAACGAATAGCCAAGGGTGGTGGAGCTCAGGAACCGCCGCCTCTGAAACGCACCAAATCTCTCTCTGAATCTTCTTCGGCACTCACGGATCTTTAGAAAACACAGCTCTTCTGCTTGGCACTTTCCCTCCGCGGGGCAGAATGTCCTGCAATCGAAAGAGGGAAGAAAATAATGTAAAAAGTGTATTTCAAAATTTGTACACAAACACACATAACCAGACTTGGCGAAGACGCACGGGGTACATCAGACCGCGCGTAATTGACTGGATTTAATCCCATGATCATGGTGGATACACAGATAAATGTGACACATAACAAGATACCTTCAACATCTTTTAATCACCCCTCCCCTCCATCCCTGGGGGGGGGGGGGATACCAAGAGTAGAGGATACCCTCAACTATCTCCGTGGTTGAAGATGTCCAACAGCTCCTGAGGTCGGAACCACATTCCTCGCCACATCAGTGGTACGTGGCTTAGCCTGTATTGAGATTCTTATCCATTTGATCTGCGAGTGGTTATACACCTAACAAATACTCCTCTTCATCCTTCTCCTCCTCCTCCTCCTCTTCATCCTCCTTCTCCTCCTCCTCCTCCTCCTCTTTCTCCTCCTCCTCCTCCTCCTTCTCCTCCTCCTTCTCCTCCTCCTTCTCTTCCTCCTCTTCCCCCTCCTTTTCCTTCCATTCTTCATTCGCCTCCTCCTCCCCTTCTCATCTCTCTCCCTCCTCCCACTCATCCTCCTGTTCGCCTCCTTCTCCACCTTTTCCTCCTCCTTCTTCTCTTCCTCCTCCTTCTTCTCCTTCTCCTCACCCTCCTTGTCCTCCTCTTCCTCCTCACCTTTTTCTCAAGTAACATGAAAACACCTCCACATTCTCACAACAGAAGCAAGTCCTACATATCATCTCGTTGAAACCTGCGGGAGGACCCATGCCGGCTGCCGTGTGGGCGTGGGTTCCCGGTCAGAGAATATCGATGCAACAACTGAACTGAATATTCGTGAATCATAACTAGGAGAACAAAGAAACCCACCTGCAAGAATGAATATGCTATAAAATTCGCGTTTTAGATTCACAGGCGGGAGGCATGTTTGAGCTGTATATTCCAGCCAACTGTTAGAATTATTTTGAATTAGTTTTCATTATCCTATAATTCAGCACATAGTACAAATCATTATACTATTCCACTTCTTTAGAATCATTACCATTGGTTATAAATACACACACACACACACACACACACACACACACACACACACACACACACACATATATATATATATATATATATATATATATATATATGTGTGTGTGTGTGTGTGTGTGTGTGTGTGTGTGTGTGTGTGTGTGTGTGTGTGTGTGTGTGTGTGTGTGTGTGTGTGTGTAGCTGTGTAAAACTGTAATTATTTTCATTATTCTGAGATGTCTCCTTGTAGTCGAAACGTTGATTAAAATGGAAGACTTAGACGAATTGTCTAGTTAGAAGAACTGAGAACATTAGAAATAAATTAATGTCAGAATGCACACACACACACACACACACACACACACACACACACACACACACACACACACACACACACACACACACACACACACACACCCACACACACACACACACACACACATATATATGTATATATATATATATATGTGTGTGTGTGTGTGTGTGTGTGTGTGTGTGTGTGTGTGTGTGTGTGTGTGTGTGTGTGTGTGTGTGTGTGTGTGTGTGCATTCTGACATTAATTTATTTCTAATGTTCTCAGTTCTTCTAACTAGACAATTCGTCCTAAGTCTTCCATTTTAATCAACGTTTCGACTACAAGGAGATATCCTCAGAATAATGAAAATAATTACAGTTTTACACAGCTACATTCTACAAAGTTGACAGCCTTACACAGGAAAAAATGGCTTATATATTAGCACCCAGGGAACTAGGAGACCTGACCACTCTGAGAATGTCTTAAAGTTGGGACGTCATGCTGAGGGGCAGGGGGAGGGGAGGAGTAGGAAGGAGGGGTTGAGGTCGGGGAGCGCTACTTCTTAGTGGATGAATTGCAGTCATATTTGATTGAATATTGATGACTGGAACTCGTTCCCTTATATAAATGACTTCTAACATTTAAAAACATTATTTTGCTACATTGTGTAACTATCCTAGTGTTACCTATCTAGCTCGACTTGGTGGTATTATAAATGGTACTTCTTGATAGCCCCTTGTTGCAAGCATAGAGACAATCTCCTACTGAGATGACATGTCGTATGAGCAATGTACATAGAATTAAGGGCAGCGCAGTCTCCATAGGTACAGCGATATTCATAGATTTCATAAGTTTTCGGCAAAACCCCACTGTTGTCGAACAAATTGTTCTTCATTATAAGGTAACAAGAAAGAGGGTTGATGTAAAATATGTCCACTCTTAATTTATCAAACTCACCCACAGGCTTACAGTTTTTATAGTTAATCTCTTTGGTACACTTTTCATCTTGACGGTAAGAGCTGCAGAAATTGTTTTGGTCGAATACTGGGACGAAATTTGTTTGGTTCGGAGTCAAACCACGCTGCGCTCTATCAAGCTTTTGGTTACATTGTCGAAACCAATATTCGATTAACCATTGTTCACTGTCATTTGGCGTAAGTGTTTAATTTCTTAATGGAGAGTGCGTAAGAGAAGCAAACAGAAAATGCCCCCCGGACATATGTCCTAATAACACCTTGTAGCTAATCGAACAATATCCGACACCGTTCATATATTTACCGGCATTGGTGTGCTTACGGTAACCACTAGTAATTAATCTACCAGAAATAGCTTCCACCATAATGTCAAGGAAAGGGATCTTGTTATTATCACTGAGTTCAATCGTAGATTATAGCTCGGAAAGGGTTTGGAGGTTGCATCTAAGCTCTTTCAGCAAATGTGAATTATCCACACAAACAAAAATATCATCAACATATCTCAAAATAAGTGCGATTTCGCAGCAGGGTGCTGCATAATTTCTTTCTCCAAAAAAGACATGAACGCCTGAGCAAAGAAGACTCCATCTTTCTGAACAATTTACCTTGAGGGCATTTTAAAGGTGCTTCGGTGGTACAAGCTAACGGTATCTCTTTCGTGATGTTTTTAAGCATTCAATTGGATGGTAGTTCCGGGTGGTGGTAAGCGTATTCTAAAAATTATGCAAAAGTCCTTAACACTGGTATACTCGTAAATATACCTGTACTGTGGGCATCGAGGGAAATAATAATGCCATTGGGTTTACTATTTCTTTTGATGTCATTAAACTCATCTGTAGACCTGATATAATAGACGGTGGGGATAAAAGGGGTAATAATTTGATTCAACCATTTAGCCAAGGATTAAGTGGAGTTCGAGATCTGAGAGATCATATACAATATATATATATATATATATATATATATATATATATATATAGTGTGTGTGTGTGTGTGTGTGTGTGTGTGTGTGTGTGTGTGTGTGTGTGTGTGTGTGTGTGTGTGTGTGTGTAAGTAAACTCCCCTACTGGGGTTCGAACCCTCACATGAGCGGTTTGCTTCTTATAAGACGAAGACCGTACCGTCACATCACCGTGACCCAACAAAACGAAACGACTTAGTTCACGGACTAATCGTTCTACCACGCTGCCCATCGCCCAGCATCATCCCTACGCTGTTCCACCCACAGGCCGTTTCCCCTTCCGCGCGCCCCGTGCACACGCAACTTTCTGCGTAGCGACCCCAAATACAGGCATCCTGCCTCCTCCATCTTTTGTAACGCCACCAGCGTCCTGGACCACACAACACAGTACCAGCCGTCGTAATCGCCTGGAACACCACCTCATCCTTCATTCCTGCATCTAGCTTCGTGCCCACCACCGACTTCTACCTTCATCCGCCCCATTCATCGCCTAGGACTGCGCACGAAAGCGACTTTCGCGGTCTACTTCAACGAAAACTAGGAGTACACCCATATTTTTCTCATACACTTTCCGGCGCTGTTCTTCTTTTGGGGTGTTCATGCATATATCTCCCTTCATTTTTGGCAATCTTTGTATTTATCACCAGCTCTAACCACATTATAAGAATATACACCTCTTTTTACAGCAGTGCATCTTCACACCGAATCTTTCCCACTGCAGCCTCAACCCAAGAACCAAACTACTACATCATACATGGTAAGTAGATACAATTTTCGTCCAAACCTACTTTTTGACACGACATATGGACCTTGTACTGCAGTCGCTCTGCTCTGAACTGTAAAACACCAGACATGTCCCCTCCTTCTACAAACAGCTCCTCGGATAATTCACCTGCCACACAAAACACCATGGTAACACAGAATCTTATCACCGAAGTCAAAGATGAAATGACATTACCTAGATTTAACGGGAGGAACATTCCTGCACACAGTTTCCTCTCCGAGGTTGAATAAGAAATAACACGTTACAAACGACAAAGGTAAAATATCCATTCTGACATCCAGTGTAGACAAAAGTAACAAATTATGTGATGTCATTCAGTCTGATCTTTTTGAGGAAACAAAGTCTTATTATGATTTCGTAGAACACTTTAAGAAATCCTTTGCATCATTTGAGTCACTCATGGGCTATGACATGCAATCATGGACCACGCCACACCAAAGAGAAAGCTGTAAAAATTGCTTCAACCTTTAAAATTTAAAAGCGAACTGAGAGAGAACCTCAGAAATTCTGACTAGGCCTCAGATGACAAAGTTTCATTAGAACACGTTGTCTCACTCATGGTATATTTTCGACTACTATCCCAATTACACTCAGAAACACGCCATAAATCTGGTACTATTGCATTCACACCAAGTATCAACTAGGCGAATCCTCAAGGAAATTATTTGGTACTGAAAGAGCAATCACCCAGATGCAGACCCAGTCAGTACCCATTGCACCTTCCCACACAATAGCCCATGTCACACGGTTCACACCACATAACACAAAATCAAGGCTTATATATCTCGCACTCGACATCGCTCACGCCAACTCTCTCCATCAAGAACACAATTGGTTTGTACATAATGTCACAAACCAGGACACCTTACAAACACATGTTACCACCAAATCACCACTGCGATTATCACGAAACATGTTTCCACACCAGTGATCGTTGCCGTGGGCTATTAGCACGGAGGTAACAGACCAAACTCCCCAGATCACTCTCCCGCAAGACACCCACAAACACATCTCCTTTATGACTACCGAACACCAAGATTCAGAGCACATCAAGGCCATTTATTCCATACCCGGAAGTTCACTCATCAATACTACCTGTACATACCCTTATTAATTGATCCATGTGTTTATTTATCTATTTGTTTATTATTATTTACCCATTTTTGTCTGATTTTTCTATAGTTTGAAGCTTCACATCTTTTTTTCGATTTACATACGATGATCATCTGTAGACTTGTTTCATGTTTTCAGAACAAAAACTATCCTTCTAGGGTGACTTCTTAATGTGTAGGAACAACAATGCTAACGCTGGTGCTCTCATCTACCAATACGAAATTTGCTTCGTTCTTACAAGTTCCATTTTTATTTTTCAAGCCCATATACATCCTACTTTTTTTTTTACATTTATTCATTGTATATATATTTCTTTAAAATGATTTGTTAATTCAGATCCCTATTTATGTATTCAATTACTTCCATCATGGTTGGGAATCATCTGATCAGGCCCACCATGGCAAGCGCAGTCTCGACTAAAAAAAAAAAAAAAAAAAAAAAAAAAAAAAATTATGACAGTATAAACTGACGTGGTAATAATTGCACCCTAAGAGTAACGCGTAAAGTTTACGTCAATATTAAGTTAGATATTTGACAATCTAACAAATAAAATAACAGTAAGCCGCTTTTTAAACTGATAAACAAGCATAGGTTCAACTCGCTTTCTTCATAGAAATATAAACTGACGTGGTAAAAATTGCATCATAATAATGACGCGTAAATTGTACGTTAAAGATAAGCGTTAGACATACTAACAAACAAAAGAACAGCCGGCCATCTTTTAGATTAATTTTGCACGGCCAGCGAATGATGTAAATATCCAAATGGCACTAAGTTGGAAAAAGCTTTCCCACTCCTGACTTACATGTTCGTATGGTCATTTTTGTCATGGTTTGTTTCAAAGCAAACTTTAACGAAATATCTTTTCTCCTAATTTCTGTCGCCTGCTTTATATTTGAGAGCTTTCGAATGGAACGTCGCACTTGATTTTCATTTTGTTAACTTTTTTCATCTACTTTTTTATGAAAAATAACTATGACGCACATGTTTTAATGTACAGTAATACTGTTTCAACTTTCTGAAAAGTTAGCATCTTCATTATACATTGAACATGTTTGAAATGAAAATGCATTTTGTTAAGAATATTTTCTTTTATTCGAAATAATACGTCTATAATTTGTGTAACCAGTACACTGACAGATATAACATGGAAAGCATGATACTCCTCACATGATCAAGAAAAATTGATAAAGCAAACATTAACCATTCGATTGCTGAGTCGCTCAGTATTTTGAGATAGGTTGAGGAGTATGATTTGTATTTGAGCCACATATAAGCAAATGTACTATAAAAGCTTTGAGAGAATGTTCCACTGTCGTATTTGCGTAAGGAGAGCAGACGCCGAGCACCCAGTAACAGTATAGCACTCTCATTGGCTGAACTCTCATGACGTAGCTAGCTGACCCTCACTGTAAGTGGTCGAATTTGGAGGTGTGGTACATCTTGCGCTCTGACTGGTTACTTGAACCCTCGGCCGTGAACGTAAATTTCCCCTTTGTGTATGTACTTAGACCAGTCTGTGCCCACTGACCAGAAGTGTTTTTCTCTGTTGTTGATGGTATGTACCAGGACACTTCGGAGAATATGTTACTATGACAGAATCGGAATAAGAATATTGAATGAAAGAAATCTGAATTGTAGCTGCTGCATTCAGATGCATGCTTCTTATATTTTTTTCGTTCCCGTTGTGAAGGACCATAATCTAGTAAATGTCAGTGTGTATGTCTGGATAGTACTAAAGAATTGGTAACATTCTCTGGATAGAAATACTTATAATGAATATTAAATTCAATAGATTTCAAGATTTTTTCTCTAGCCAACAGACATTCCGATGCTCCTCTCTCCTCATTTCTATTTATCTATTACTTGTTTATTTACTTTTTGTATTATATCTATTTCTCTTTTTATTTATCTACTTGTTTATTTATTTATTTGTTTCATTAGTTATATTTCTAGAGCATCTTCTAGATACCTTTAAACTCTTCAAAAATTCTACTTCCCTCCTCTCTAAATGCCGTCCATATAATAAGCTGGGAGGTGTTATGTTATTATTAAAGGACATACAATTTGGGCGGATTTGATCTCTTACATTTGTAACCTCGATAACTATTTGATTCTCCTCTACCAGTAGTCTAAAACTTGAAACCCATTTCAACACAGAACTATACCTTTTTCAGTGTACAAATTAGGATTGTTGACACTTTATCGACTTCTCTGACAATCATTATCATCTTGTTTGCACGCAGAATTTGTTAATTCGTTATTTGGATAAATGTCGGATTCCAGCAGGCCCATACGCCCCCCCAACCTTCTCAGCATCTATATGAAATCATATATCCTTTACATTTATATATCTTTTATTTATATCTTAATAGAAAACCGGTTGGGATGACTGATAGGATTATACTTTGCACGTATGTAACGGCATGTACTATTTGTTACATATTTATTTAGTTTCTTCATTTATTTACTTTATTATTTTTATCATTTCATTATTCTTATCAAACAATGATTTTTGAGCAGAGGACTTCACGTCCCCTTTGTATCCACACGCCTCCCTAGTGGAGGGGGTCGCTCCCTAGTTTGGGAACCACTGATGAGTCCATTATCCTCGTTATTTATGCCCAACATTTCTAGCGCCATCTCCACAATTCACCAAAGTAACATGAAGATCTCCATTGACCTGAACATTTTTTTTTAAGCTTGGAGATGTGTTTTGGCTTTGTCTTTACTGCCTTCCTACTTGTGCATCAAAAAAAGAAGTTGTCTTGGAATGTGGTTGACAATGCGTCTCGGCGAAATACGGATACTGGTTGTACTGGGTGTCTTTGTATCTACTGACTGCTGTGAATGCGGCCTTCAGTGGCTGTTTCGGTGCAAGATTGATAGTTCTTTGCGGCTTATTCATAGGTCGGATATCAAGGTGGTTCTTAGTCGTCACACATATTTCCTGTTCTCATCTACTTCTGAAATCAGTAGTGTACTTTTTAATTCTTCTATTTACTTATTTACGTTTCATATTATATTGTTCCCAGCATTGTTCAAACAACACGACTCTTCATTGAACATTTTTATAGATAATGGGGGTTTTGATCGTCTAGCATTGCCCTTCGCTATCGGCTCAAATAAGAAAAAACAACAATGTTTTGACTGTGTATTCTTGCGTAATCATAAATAGGTAATTAATGTTAATATTTGATAAAAAAAAATAACCTGGTTGTAAAAGTTCATCTGAGCTTGTGCGGTGTATCACGTCTGTTGGACTAACTGTAGGTTAATAAATTGTATTTAAACTAGACCAGGATCAAAGGGCCAGCAAAAGACAATAGAAAATGGCACCGTGTATGGACTCTAATCCACCCTGCTTGGTGTGGGTGGATGCACATTTCCCAGTCCACCACGTTTTGGGAACAGGAAATGTTGGCGTTGATAAGTCTTGTGCCAAGTGGGATTGGAAATGGAACTTTGCCTTGGGTGTAATGTAGAATGCCACGACACCGCCTTGGGTGCAAGCGAGATTAGTACTCGCTTCTGGCATGCAATGCTAGGGGGATTTGTCTTCGCGTATAAATGCAAAAGACGTAGGCGAAGAGTCCTTTATCTATTAATTAATCTATTCATTTGTCTATTTACTTACGTCTATTTATTCATTTATTTGTTTTTATTTTTCTATTTATTATCACTTTTTATTTGTTTATTCATTCATCTATTAATTTACTTGAGGTTAAGGTGTGACTGTCAGGGATGCGTCATGTCGCCATGGTTGTTCAATGTGTTCATGGATGGGGTGTTACAGGAGATGAATGCAAGGGTAATGGGTAGAAGACTTGAGATCGTTAAAGGAAATGGAGAAAAGTGGGAGGTGAGCCAGTTGTTGTTTGCCGATGACACTGCGCTTGTGACAAGGTCAGAGGGTGGACTAAAGGAGTTAGTGACGGAGTTTGGGAAGGTATGTGATAGAAGAAAGTTGAAGGTAAATATGGGTAAAAGCAAGGTGATGAGATGTGCAAGGGGAGAGGATGGCTGTTAGTTGAAAGTACGTCTTAAAGGAGAGAGGCTGAAGAAAGTGAATAACTTTAGGTATTTGAGGTCGCATGTGGCAGAAAAGGGAGGAGTGAAAGTGGAGATAAATGATAGAATTAAGAAAAGCAAGTAAATTCCTTGGGGGATTAAGAAATGTCATGAGAAGTAGACATCTGGGAATGGATGCAAAGAGGAGATTATATGAAGGGGTGATTGTGCCGACGGCTTTGTATGGGGCAGAGACTTGGAATTCAAGAGAGGCAGAGAGGAAAGGTTTAAATGTGTTTAAGATGAAATATTTGAGAAGTATGGTAAGGATTACAAGGTTGGATAGAGTAAGGAACGAGGAGGTGAGTAGGAGAGAAGAACCAGAAAAGGAGATGCTAGATAGGTCTGATGAAACAGTATTGTGATGGTTTGGACACATGGAAAGAATGAATGATAAAAGATTTGTAAAAGAGATGTGGAAGGCAGAGGCGGATGGAGTGAACTTCAGGGGATGATCAAGGATGAGATGGATAGATGGGATGGAAGGGATATGAGCAAGAGGGGAATGTCTGTTGAGCAAGGCGGGAGAGGGGGGGTAAGTGGAAAATGGCTGTATATAGATGATACTGCAATGCAAGGAATGAACGAAGCTTGGAGAAAGTAGGGAGTTGTTATGTGTTAATGATGTTTTGACGCAGCCCGAAGGGATTTCTCCTCTTCTTCTCTTTTTCTGCATCACGGGACGGAGAGGGAGGGGGTTCACGGATTAGATGAAGCGGCCTTTCTGCGGATGTCCTGTGTCTTGCTGCATTGTTTCTGACCTAGGGCAGTGTGCGGGATAAAGGGATGACCCATCATCCACGAGGAGCTAACATAGGAGGG
>NC_134799.1:56239698-56247198 GCF_046742065.1 Oratosquilla oratoria
AACTGCAGCCATTGGTGATGGCGGTGAGGGTGATAACTGGAGGTGGTGGGCGTGATTGTGCATAGAAGAAGGCCGTGATAGTGATACTAGTTATGGTGTTAGCGGTGGAGGGTGATGGTGACGGTGTCTGTGGTGGTGAAGAAATGTCAATGGGAATGTAACTGGTGGTGGTGGTGGTGGTGGTGGTGGTGGTGGTGGTAAAGAAGAAACACAGGCTGGCTTAGGCTTCAGACCACGATCTTGGCACTGCTGCAGGTAAGAAGGAAGAAGAGTAGTTTTACGTAAGTCATTAAGTCAGGTGAGGCGCTGTTGCATCATTAGAGGAACAGAAAGAAGAGTCTCCGGAGAAGAGAGGAAAGGGTAAGAAGCAGATAAACGAGGTCACAAAGAAAGAGGAAAGGGAGGGAGGGAGGAATGAACGAGGAGGAGGGATAGAGGAGGAAGAAAGACTGGAGATAGGGAGGAAGGATAGAAGAATGAGACAGGAATGAAAGACGGAATGATGTATAAAGGAAGTTAAAGATAAGAAATTGTATATATACGTAAAGATTGAGAAAATCTGAATATAAAGAACAGAAAATGGGGCAGAAAATAAAAGAAAAAAGCGGACATGAAAGCGAAGAGGAGACAGAGGGTAAGTGAAGAATATTGAATTAAGCAGGAAGGATTGGAGTAATGGAAGGAGGGTATGGAGGGGGGGCAAAAAAGGGTGAACGTGGTTGGTGGTTGTCGGGGGGGGAGGTCAACAAATATTCAGGGGGAAATGAAGATAGAGGGAGAGAGGAGAGTATTGGAGGATGAGGGAATCTCGCGAAGGCCAGGTAGGATTCTCCTTACCATCCTTTTTATTTTCTTTCCTCTTTCTTTTTCTTACCTTGTCCTACACTTCGCTAGTTTCCACTTCCTTCCCCATACATCCTCTTTCCTCCATATCCTACCTCTTCCCACTCTTCCTTTCCCCTTCCTTTCTCCCTCCCTCTCCTCCCCTCCTCTCACTTTCCCTGTCCTACTCTCCCCTCCTCCCTTCCCCTTTCCTCCAATCCTTTCCCATCCCCTCCCTTGCCCTCCCCTCCACTTCCAACCCATCCCCTCCCTTCCCTTCCCTCCACTTCCAACCCATCCCCTCCCTTCCCTTCCCTTCCCTTCCCTTCACTCTGTCTCCCTACCCCCCTCCTCTCCCATCCAGTCTCTTCCTCTTCCCTTCAATCAACTCCCTTCCATATCGATAGCGTACCCGGCCACACGAAAGGAGAGATCGGGCGGGAGCTGTGGAAGTAGGGCAGCCATTTCTAAGTATCATTAAAGGGTTATGTACCGTGAAAGGGCAATGGATCCCCATAGAAAGCCGCCCCTGAGACCCTGCCGCAGTAGCGCACCATAGACGCGCTCACAGATGTTGGACTCGTGATCAACAGCTATTTACCTGCCGGAAGAGAGCTCAGAGCTCGTATGACCGATCTATGGGTAGTGCTGTGACCTTACACGCACACACACACACACCCAACTCCCCGCCCCACGAGAGTTGGAGTAATGACTCGAAGCGCAGCGGTACTGAAATTAATTCAGCCCTGGGCAGGATTCGAACCCGGACTGCCGTAGTGATGGTCGGAGAGACTACCAACCGCGCCACTGAGTGAGTGTGTGTGTGTGTGAAGTATCACTCCCACGGGCTTTGGGAGTGATACTTCACTCCCGAATTTCGAAACCAGAATAAAGACGAAAGTTTGATCCTACAGAAGTGTTTACAAGGTCATAGTGATTGAGTCACTACCACCTACCATCTCCCTTTAACCCATTAAACTCCGATGACAAGATGTCTTGTCATTTGGTCAAATAAAACAAAAAATCATAAAACACCAAAATGTTTGATCAAACACCAGAAAAATATGACGTCAGTCCTCGCATCGCTGCGAGCGAAGCGAGGACTGACGTCATATTTTTCTGGTGTTTGATCAAACATTTTGGTGTTTTATGATTTTTTGTTTTATTTGACCAAATGACAAGACATCTTGTCATCGGAGTTTAATGGGTTAAGCAACGTGTTGTACTTTACAGGAAAGGATCTGGAGTTTGAACCATGGAAACAATTTTGACGAAACCATCTATCACCCCTCCCCCCTCTTTCCTCCACCGGATCTGAATAAAATTGCCTGCCGTTTCAGAGAAAAAAATCGTAGATGGAAGGATTAACTAAACGTACAATATCAGTTGAGGAATCAAACCAGTTCCCCTTCTTGTTCCCACCAAAACTCGCCATTTCTACCCTCGCACGGGGTCTCGTGCACACACACACCACGACTCGGTGGCGCGGTTGGTAGGGTCTCAGACTGTCAATGGGGAGGTATCGGCGGTACCTGGTTCAAAACCTGCCCAGGGCTGAAATTATTTCAGAATCGCTGCGCTTCGAGTCGTTACTCCAACTCTCGTGTGCGGGGAGTTGGGTGTGTGTGTGCGTGTAAAGGTCATAGCATTACCCATAAATCGGACATGCGAGCTCTGAGCTCTCTTCCGGAAGGGAAATAGCTGTCGATCACGAGTACAACACGTGGTCCAAAGGCCAAGGTGAATCACACGTTTTCCTTAATCCGGTAGTCTCGCTTTCTTCGTTCAAAATAAAAAAGTATTGTCACACACGCTACGGTGTTCCCGCCACCTCTCCACGCATAAATACAACACGAAACAAAAATGCTACAACAGCAACACCAACAACAACTGCAGCAAGAACGCGACCTGACGCAACCCACGTACGACTTTGAGGTCGAAACAGTAATACATCTCTTCGGCCTCACGTCCCCCCCTGACGCACGCCGCGTCGATTGTGTAGCGTAGGCCGACTGGAAACAAGGGTCATAAGGCTCGTGTTACCATCACAGCAGTATGGATATTTCGTCCTTACAAGCGGAAACAATTATATCCCACGAAGAGGTATCAACATAAACATCTATTATGTATGTTTGTGTATTTGGATCCGTACATTATATACGCACGTGTGTGTGTGTGTGTGTGTGTGTGTGTGTGTGTGTGTGTGTGTGTGTGTGTGTGTGTGTGTGTGTGTGTGTATGTATGTGTGTGTGTGCGTGTGTGTGTGTATGTGTGTGTTTTCTCTTCCGGGTGTTTTTAGATAACCTTGAGGCATCTCGCCCACTCCCTTACTGAGAAGTCTTCCCTGTATCGAACTGAGACAAACTACGTGATCGAATGATCTAAGTTGATGAGGAATGAATGTCATCCGTTCTATCTTTAAGGCTATCGACCTATAATGAGGTCATTAAGCCTGATCTATATTGTGTAAGTGATATGGCTTATATAGTGCTCCGGGATCACGCGACTGTCCGACCGGCGTATCAGTGATCGCCTCGTGACCTGAAGGGGTGCTCTTTCCTTTCTTCCTTCCTTCCTTCTGTCGTGGAACGGTGAAAGTAAGAATGAGATAGATACGCAAATGGACAATCCATTCCTGCAAACACAGTTAAATGTTTCGTTAAGAAGACTGAAGAATGTTTCGTATTTTACAATTTCTCAGATTTTCAGAGACTATAGAATTCGCAAATGCTTGATATTTAGAGCAGCTCTGTCCTGCCATTCGTGTTTGGATGAAAACTCGACCCATTAATGGCGAGGTCTGCTCAACAAAAATGTATTACAATTAATTTTGCCGTAAAAAATATAATCCTCTTACGAAAGATTGCCATGGAGATGAGTGTCTCGACATGACGACATGACGACATGACGTCAGAGCAGTAACGTGCACAGACATTGCAAGGGGCAGGTGCTTTGGGCAGGAAATTGGGCACTTCACTATTTTGTATTATTCGTATTTAGCAACTATCCGGTAGGGTGCAACACCACTTTCCACATGGTAAGAAAATGGAAAAAAGCCTATAAGAAATAATTTTTCATTCATTTTTACATACTTTTGTGAAGGGTACTTTTGGGGCACAGGACAAAGGGGCAGTTAACAAATTACTTCCTTCTATTGTAAAAGCGAATGACTTGCCACAAAGCCCGCGCAGCAATATAGACGCCACCTGATATGTCATGTCCATGTTCCCTCACTCCACCTCTCTCCTCTGTATATAAGATATGTGTTTTCTCTTGTCTTTGTATTCCGCTTGAAGAGGATCACAGCAAGTGATCGAAATATACGGAAATCGTCATTTCCTTTCTTTTCTTAAATCCAATCAACAGTGGGTTTATAGTGTGTGTACATATATGTATATACATTTATACATATATATATATATATATATATATATATATATATATATACACATATGAATATATATATATATATACATACATATTTGAAGACCAGAGCTAATTCTGTATCCACTATCTTAGTGATTTTCTCGATTTTCCGAATGGATTGTTTATAACTCGAAGGGAGGTTAAACACAAGGCTTCCGAGTTCCATGGTGTTATTCGATAGAAGAACATTACACAAAAATAGAATACAAGCTTTCGGTTGACTCATACAACCATCTTCAGGTAAGTAAAAATGAGTATACAGATCAGTATTTGAATATAGATATATGAAGATACTAGGAGAGGTAGGTGGAAGCTGGAGGTTAGGTCAAGGAGGTGTGGAGGTTTCGCATTAGTTGGATGTCAGGTCAAGGAGGGTTGGGGCTCCGCATTGGCGGGTGCTAGCAGGACATTTGCTCACTGGAGGACGTTCGCTATTACCATACATCCTAGTTGTGTATGCGTAAAGAAGTAAACGTGTTAGTCTGTATATTGATGATTGAGGTGTATTATGAGATGTAAACTCCTTCTAAAATATGTAGTTTCTTTTGGTTGTTGCACTGTTTGAGTATTTTTGTGTTGTTGACTAGGTCTTGCCCTGTAGTAGTTTTATTGTGTGATTGTGTCATGTGTTTGTGTATACTACCTCCACGAGCATGAATAATGAGTCTCCTGCTCACAGAGGTAGTCCTTAAGAGGCTCGTAGATATAAGTAGACAAATTAGGTAGATAGAGGGGAAGGTGGCAAGAATTTAATTCTTATGAGTTTCGTATTTGGTAAACAATAGTTCGTAGGCGAAGGAAGTTGCCCAAGCTCGCTCTCTGTCTAATGTTTATAAACAGTCGCCGGAGACCCGATTTTATTGCTGTATAATGTTCATTTATATGCCAATGTAACAATATGTAAAATATGTAAGTGTGCAGCGGTGAATTCGAGATTGTTTGAGTCAGCAATATTCATTTTTATCTTTTTTTTTTCAACAGGTCTACTCCTCCCGTTGTGACCTGGCAGGTCTTGCTGGACCTCACCTAGGTCCCGTAATCCCACACTCACCAACCGCCAACTGTGCGGACGTTTGGGCCCAGGACGTAAACCCCAACTCCGGAATTGGTGGTATTTTCGATGGCAATGTATGCCGCCTCAAGATTTTTTCTTCTCCTTTTTCCCAGTTTTCTGTGTAAGACATGGGCTTCTTTCTAGCTTGGTAGATGGTTTTAGCCCTAACGTTTCATTTGCCACCTCTCCTCCATTTATATATGTATATATATATGTATATATATATATATATATATACATATATATATATATATATATATGTATATATATATATGTGTGTGTGTGTGTGTGTGTGTGTGTGTGTGTGTGTGTGTGTGTGTGTGTGTGTTTGTGTGTGTACACGTATATATATATATATATATATATATATATATATATATATGTATATACATATATGAGAAGTAGGAGAGCAGATTCTCCTGCAAGTACGTATGATTAAAAAGACAGTATTATTGCAGTTATTAACGTTCTTCCTTGATTTTTCTAATGTTCTAATTAAACTTCTTGCATTAGAGGGATCAGCAAACGCCAGATCACCTCAAGGGGACAACTTCAGTAATAACATCCGTAACAATGCATTGTACAATAGTAAAATATAACAAATATAAGTGTCGCATTTTCTATCAGAGTAACAAAGTTAGAATACGACGTATGGTAATTATAATGTAGAATGTGTACCCTCTCTCTCTCTCTCTCTCTCATTTTTTTTTTTTTTTTTTTTTTTTTTTTTTTTTTTTAAGTCCCAGGGGCTTCCGCCAATTAAGAGACTATTTTCTAATCAAATCGTGGCTTGTGGTATAATTTGGTTAATGTTTTCCTCTTAGGGCATGAGGGTTGCCTCAAGGACGGTGTGTTGTACGTGGGTTTCGATTGGGATCCCTCTGGGGAAGATTTCTTAGAGGAAGGAGGTGTGTTGCAAGTTAGTTTAGGTTAGGTTTAGGAAAGGAAAAAGCGTTGTGGATCACGTCGTGAGGCTCTCTGAGCATATCAGAAGAGCCCAAAGATGAAAGAGGATCCTACACACCTATTTTTTATGTTGGGATATAGCCAAAGCTTTCGATACGGTCTGCCATCCGAAGTTCCTTTTCAAGATGAAGGCTATAGGTGTATTTCCAGCCACGTACAACCTCATCCGATCCTTCCTCTCCAACCTGTCCGTCGGGAGGAGGAGAGAGGGTGGCCTATGTAACAAGGCTCAGTCGTGGCCCCCCTGTTATTCACACTACTCGTAGCGGACATGGACAAAGGAGAGCGGTGTGATACGATCGTTACCACCTACGCAGACGACATAACCCTTTATAGGAAATACAGGTACCAACGGACACCCCGCCCCCCCCAAAAAAAAAATCTGTTCAGAATAAAGCAGAACTTTGAAGCTTTCAAGACCAAGTGGACCTCGTGGTAACTCCTTAACAGCCTTGTGTCTGTTCTCACTCTCGGTAAAGAAGACGGTCTACATGCTGGTGCACTAGGCAGAAAACAACATCGGCACATACCCAGACTGGAATCGGATGAATATATATGGTGCACCAATTGAACCAGCGAACTCTGTCCGTTAATTGGGAGTAACATTCCAGAGAAACGCCCAACGGACTCTCCACATCCAGCAAGCCACCCACAATGCACAGAGAGCCCTGATCCGACTTGACCCTTGGGGGAAACACCGGAAACTGATTTCCATCACCCAGGGTCTCGTTCGTACAAGACTTTGCGGTCCCAATACTAACTAAGAAAAAAAAAATAGCGTACTTACTGTACCTGTGGCATGGAACTAGTACCATTCCGGCACTGTCTCCTCCTCTGTCCAGCGTTGGAGGACCCTTTCTGGCCACTGAGGGCCCTTCTCGGTGACCCTACCACAGCCCTAGACTGCTGACGCCGGACACCAAGCGAAACGAGGGGTTCCTGCTTCTCCCAACCCTCAGCTAACTTGCTCAATTTGTGGAAAGTTGCGCAAGCCACGCATCGGCTTAGTGTGTCACAACAAAGCTCACAAAAGACGGGAGCAGCAGCAATATCTTCGAGAGAACATCATCCCATAATCAATCATCTTTCGGGGAACATCGAATGTTATCATCGGTCATGATGGACTGCTTTGATAAATGAATACACACACACACACACACACACACACACACACACACACACACACACACACACACACACACACACACACAAATATATATATATATATATAT
>NC_134799.1:56249698-56252198 GCF_046742065.1 Oratosquilla oratoria
TTATTTTTCTTAATTGATTGACGAACCAATTAACTTCCGTTAAATTGGCAACTTCAGTTAATAGTCCGTTAACTTCATACACAAACTTTCCTTTATTTCCAGGTTTTTATTACAGATTCTTATGCAAATATGACTATAATTGAATAAGTCATTGTAACGCTTTCTAACAAAATAAATATATATTATTTTATAGTGAAAAAAATTAGCTTCTATGGATAAGTCACGGAAAATCAATAACGAAAAGAGTATAAAGATATATCTGTCGGAGCACATGACACTTCTTTTTTGCTGACATAAGCTCACCAACAGTAAATGTCGTAGGTCTGACGTATGGTAACTATGGTAACGGGGGACCGGTGGGTGTTTTGCCCGACCGCATACTTGTTTTGTTGCGGTTTGCGTTTGTGCAAATGTATTCCCTCTTTCCCCGTCCAAAAACTTCAGAGCAAAAGAAAATACGAGTCCTTCGCTGTCTCTAGCCTTAGGGTCTATCATTCTGTATTGATTTTGCTTTTCTACCCAAATAATTTAGTTTTTTCCGACTGATACTGAGTTTGTACCACACTCTTTTTTTTTTTTTTTTTTTTTTACCCGACATACACCATTTTTATCTGATTTATGTTGTTACTTAATTGACACATATTCAAATTCAAAACAAAGAATCGCAATTAATCTGTCTGATTCCACCCGGGTAAGAGCTTGCAATGGTCAATATTAGCAAACACAATAAATCCAACTGATACTCATTGCAGATTTTTATACACATAAAAATCAAACCAAAAATTTTTGGTTTATTGTCAATATAGTTTTTATTTCATTTATTTATTCAATTATTCTTAGTCCAGTAATCTATCAATTTCAGACATTTTCGCATGTTACCAAGCCTTGTAAAACATGTCTTACTCACATAATTTAAAATTATTCAGGGCTCAGCAGATATTAGTATACTTCAAGTAGAATAAATAATAAGGAAAAGTTAAAAACAGTCAGCTGTTATATCAACTTATTGATAAAATACCATGTCTTTACAAAAAATGAGTACATGGATTTACAACTTCTTCTCTGTGCAGATATTAGTATTGGCCTACTTCAAATAGAATGAATAACAAAGAAAAGTTAAAAACAGTCAGCTGTTATATCAGCTTATTAAAAATGCGTACATGGATTTACCCTTCTTCTCTGTGCACAGATTCGCAATGCGTTAACATGATGTATCACAGGTACAAAAATCCATTAACTACTGAGCATTGCTTAGGTTGAGAAACATCTACAATGTCTTGAGAATTTTTTATGCAAGTTTCCTATAATTTTACCATGTAAAATTTAAAATGTACCTATTTTAGAATACATAGGGTTGTTGAAATGCGAGGACCCCTGGCAAATCAAATTAAATAAAGTGTTAGAAAATTATTTTGGTGGCGATTTTTAAGACCAGACGAGTGTTAAGACCCTGACCGATGGAAAAAAAAAAGTGTCTATGAGCGGCACAAAAATAACCTATTTTTAGTCAGATAATCAGTCCTGCTTAGAAATTCAATGAATATCAAGACTGGTGATATTTAGTTCGCTAGAGACCGTTGCAAATCCGAGGAAGATAAGCCTTAAACAGTATCGCCTCCTGTGATTGGTTAAGAGTGAAGACATCATAAGCCAAAACATTTTATGTAAGAATCTGATTGGGCCTCGCTCTCACACAAAACTACCCTCTGTTCCGGACCCAATGGTCAAGTTGTGCTTTGTAATTGTGGGCTTTGAAACAGTGTAGTACCGTATATATGTTACGTCACCCCGAGTCTGACATTCATTATATCATCTCAAGAATTCGAATCCGTCGAAAATGTCAGTGATACTCGGCCTCAGCAACAAAACGTTCGAAAACCAATTGGAGAACTACATCTTTCTTAACTGCAGGAAGAGGAGAATTTCATTTTCAGCTGCAAGGTGTGTCTACCCAAGTCTAATTAAAAGGCACATGTCAAGCCTGAACAATCTAAAACAGCACATGAAGAGAACCCACACAGCCAAGTTCGTACAGTTTGGGGAGAGGGTGAAGGAAGATTCTTTTCGAGGGAAAGCTAGGCTTAGGCCTCCTTAGGTTCGAGTAGCTGCACTTCGTCGAGCTCATTTTCACCCTCATCTCCCATGAAAGGACACCACCAAACCATTGGGGAGTCTTTCAGCATCACGGTTACTGTCAGTGGATTGGCGGATTAACGGATTGACGGTAATTCCCGTTACATTCTTCTTAAATTAACGAGGTAACAATTAACGAAGTTAAATTCTTGGTAAATGGTGACCACCTCTGCACACACACACACACACACACACACACACACACACACACACACACACACACACACACACACACACACACATATATATATATATATATATATGTAATATATATATATATATATGTATATATATATATATATACTGTATATACATACATACATATATATATACATACATATATATATATATATATATATATATATAT
>NC_134799.1:56254698-56274698 GCF_046742065.1 Oratosquilla oratoria
GTAACGCTTTCTTAAGCGGCCCATACACGTTCAATTATATTGCGCAATTTCATTGTCAATACTCTGAATTGACAATTAGACTGACCGTGTATGGGCGATATGTCGCCCATACACGGTCAATTTAATTGTCAATTCAGAGTATTGACAATGAAATTGCGCAATATAATTGATCGTGTATGGGCCGCTTTACATTTGTTGGTGGGTTTATTGGAATAACATTTGTTGACTGCTCGATTTGTTGCATCGTCTTCTATACTATTCTCTACCCAGTGACTTTGGTTAGTGTTTCTAATTCCGCGCGCGAGCGTGTGTGTGTGTGTGTGTCATTCACCATGGTTTTGGATCACGTGTTGGACTCCTGATCGACAGCTATTTCCCTCCCGGAGGAGAGCTCAGAGCTCATATATGACCGATCTATGGGTAATGCTGTGACCTTACATGCACACACACCCCGAACTCTCCGCCCACGAGAATTGGAGTAACAACTCGCAGCGCAGTGATACTGAAATTATATCAGCCCTGGGCGGGATTCGAACCCGGACCGCCGTAGTGGCAGCCGAGAACTCTAACCACTGCGCCACGAGGTGTGTGTGTGTGTGTGTGTGTGTGTGTGTGTGTGTGTGTGTGTGTGTGTGTGTGTGTGTGTGTGTGTGTGTGTGTGTGTGTGTGTGTGTGTGTGTGTGTGTGTGTGTGTGTGTGTGTGTGTGTGTGTGTGTGTGTGTGTGGCGTCAATACGCACAACATTCCTCACTCTGTTCTCGATTGATATGACAGATTGCTGTGCATATAACTCTGTGTTGCCTGTTTTCCACCATGATTATTAAGATGGACGCTACTCTAGTGCTCATTTAAGTAGACACTGGACAAGAATGTACATTTCCTAACATGCAAACGCCCCTGGCACTTTTCAGGAGACGTGTATGTCGTCACAGGGCGAGTCGGAATGACACAAGGGAATGTTTTCATGAAAGTAGCAGTTGCCGACAAGACTGACGAGTTAAACACCATGTGAGGACGAAACCTTTATTTGTACGACATTTAGCCTATTACTTGTACTTGAAAAAGCTGTAATAAGTGAAACATCGTACAAATAAAGGCTCCGTCCTCACATGGTATGATGTGGAATGTGGAATGCAATAGTCCGGTTTTGCTGATCGGGGAACGGCGACCGACTGACGTCGTCTTTCTTTCAATTCAAGTTCTTTTCCCGCCAATTTCTTTCTTTGCTAAGTCTGCCGACGTTGCTTGACCTGACAAAGCTTTCTCGCACTCGTATTCCTTTATTTATCTATCTCTTTGTTTGTTTATTTGTTTGTTCTTCTCTAGGTATTTTGCTTTTTATTCTAACATTTGTCACCATTTATTGCAGTGAATCGGAGCTTCCTTGGTCACAATTTCCAGATCCCTTACATTGGTCTTGTACTATGATTGTTATATAGTATAGAAAAATTATCCTGAGTAAGTTTATATTAAATGTATGATTCACGATAGGTTAAGGGTGAAATTCAGGAAAGGGGATTGGGCAATTGTGTGTTGCTTGTTACGGATACACCGGTTTACGACAGACAAACCTGGTGGACAAAAATCGCGACGATCGCCGCCGCCACCGCCATGTCCTGTATAGAGGATAATGGCCTCAAAGGAGGAGGATGGCATACGGGTGACAAGATGTGGGAACCACACAACTCACTGTGGGAACTGATATACATACGCTCACAAACATACACACAAACACACACACACATATACACAGTTACAGAAGAGATTTGAGAAAGAATAGCTTCCCACATAGAGTGACTAATGTCTGGAACAAATTAATTGGGGAAACAGTGAGTGCCAAAACTATACAAGATTTTAAGGATAAACTGGATGCGGAGAGATACTAAAACGGGTTACTACAAGCATATCTCTCGTCCCGTAAAATACAATTAAGTACAACTAGGTAAATACACACACTCACGCGCGCGCGCACACACACACTCACATTAGAGCATGCGTCAGTTGTATAGTCCCTACACAGTGAAAGATATAAGTAATATCGAGAGAGCACAAATGGCAGCAACCAAAACGGTCCCCAGCGTGGCAGATAAACCACACTAGGAGAGACTAAAAGCAATGGGTCTACCAACACTGAAAGATCGAAGAGAAAAGGGTGATTACAATGTTCAGGTTGCTAAAAGGATAGACTACATTGACAGAAGACATCTCTTAATTAGGAATTGGAGGGTTTTAACAAATTAAGAAAGACCACGTGGCCAAAGGATTTAAAGAAGGAAAAATCAATACAGATGCATAAGTACTTGGAATAGCTTAGAAGGTGATACAGCCTACGCTGGAACAATACATGATAAATGGAGATTAAAGGTATAGAGCAAGTTGGAACTATGCATGAATTTGAAGCAAGGAATGATGAATTGAATGATGAATTGATAAATTGATAAATTGAATGATAAATTGAATGATAAATAAATAAACTGAATTGATAAATTGAATGATCAATTGAAGATTAAGAGACACGACCCCAAACGCGTTGTTCATTTTCTGTACACAACAATTAAGTGTATACTCGTATATACATACTAACATATGCATACGAATACAAATCTATACAAACATTTTTATTGACCACATATCTGTAGTGTTTGTAGAAGATAATGTATTGGTTATAACCAAATTATTCAAATAAAATTTTTGTCATAAACAGTTACGAAATTTTATCTAGCAAAATCTAGAAACGCAGAATAGATTTGTCGCAAACTATCCCTTTAAATGAAACAATTGAAAAGTGTAACACGAAAAATAAACGACATCAAATAAACAATTGAATACTATTCGCGAAAACTAAATCCACAAGAAAAAATAGCAAGTACAAGTATGAAAAATCGTCATAAAAAACAAGGCATACTGAAATCAACAGGCATTTTAAACAAATTATGATTAAAATATACACAAAGAGCAGGTTGATGACCTAGGATATTTCAGATATTTTAGAACTTGGGCACAATTGAATCTGAGGCTTGATATATCATTACTGACTAGATTTAGGGCTATCTAGAATTGAACTAGAAAGAAATTAATAAGATTAAGACATACATGAGAATACAGATTTGTCAATAAAATCAAGACTATCATTTGTGAATACAGAGGAGTTCTTGAGGATGTGATTCTAGCAGGCAGGAAAATAGAAAGAACGAATAAAAACGAGACTAAGGTAAAATAAATTATTGTTTTAGCAAACAGGTGTCATATTAGTCTTGTACCACTATCAAAGCTACGATTTGCAGACTTAGTTCCTTCTTTCCCGGAGTATCAACTGGTGGTATGAAACACAGCCGCTGATCGGATCAAGAGAAAATCAAAACGGGAAACTAAGCCCAATGTGGATTAGGGAAAAACGTTTGTGTGTGTGTGTTTGTGTGTGTTTGTGTGTGTGTGTGTGTGTGTGTGTGTGTGTGTGTGTGTGTGTGTGTGTGTGTGTGTGTGTGTGTGTGTGTGTGTGTGTGTGTGTGTGATTCACCATGGTCTTGGATCACGTGTTGGACTCGTGATCGACAGCTATTACCCTCCCGGATGAGAGCTCAGAGCTCATATATGACCAATCTATGGGTAATGCTGTGACCTTACACGCACGCACACACACACACACACACACACACACACACACACACACACACACACACACACACACACACACACACACACAAAACTCCCCGCCCACGAGAGCTGAAGTAACGTCTCGCAGCGCAGTAATACTGAAATTATTTCAGTTCTAGGCGGGATACGACTTCAGAGCGTCGTAGCAGTGGTTGCGAACGCTACCACTGCGCCGTCGAGTTGTGTGTGTGTGTGTGTGTGTGTGTGTGTGTGTGTGTGTGTGTGTGTGTGTGTGTGTGTGTGTGTGTGTGTGTGTGTGTGTTTGTGCGTATATATGTGTGCGTCCTCGTCTGTCTGCCTCTCTTTGTGTGAACGTATATGCTACCCCCATCAACACAAGGCCACATGATTAAACATGATTTGTATTTTTGTAGTGTGGTTATTAGATTCAGTTCTGCCCTGAATATGCAGCAATGGACAGCACAAGCCAAACTAGGATATATCAGGAGTATCGTAAGCACGATAAGATCAGTCACATCATTGAGAACGGGACGAATGGGGACGTTTCATGTGAGATAGACTCCTTGTTAATTTAACACACAGAAGAGACTGAATATATAGATTCACGGATCAAAGAAAATACTGAATAAGGCTGTAAAGCAGGTGGGCTATTTATATATCGTCACTCTCATAAAGTGCCTCTCATTTTTCAAACCTCTCGGGAAAAAAAATCCTCATTTTTTTTTTTTTTTATAAATGTACGTAACGTTACTTCTTTCGTTGTTTCTATGTGGAAGGAGAAAGACATTCATATGATTATTTCAAGTATAAGATTTTATATATTGAAATAAGACGAAGTAGACTTAAGCAACTTTATTGGTAATGTTTACAAGTGACTTAGGCATAATTCCTAAGAACCAATACTTAGGAAATACAACTGAAGTTGTGTTTACTCGTATGAAACGGAATTTGTTGTCGAAATCGTCGAAACGGCGGTTCCGCCGAAAAGGGGACACCGGTGGGCACAGTTGACCCAGTAACATGGTAACGTCTTTTAAGGATAAACGCAAGTCCCTGATTGGCTAAGAGTGTGGTGACGTCACGGAAACGGAGACGACTGATTGGCCAAGAGCGGTGACGTCACGGGAACGCAAAAGATTGATTGGCTGAAAGCGAAACATCCCCAAACCCGCAGGAAAGCCTCTGGAAACACCCGGGGACCCCTTTGCAAGCCCTTGGATAGTCACTAGGGAACCTCTGAGAATCCCTGTGGGGATTCTGTGGAACCCTCTAGGAACTCCTGAGGAACCCACTAAGAACCCCCTGGAACTTCAAGGAGAGCACTTGCGGAGCCCTTGGGGTGCACTCTGGAAACTCCTGGGGAGCCCCTTTGGAACCCCTTGGAAGCCCCCAGGGGAGCCCCTGGTATTAATAAAAGAATTCCTGTAATCGGAAACCGGAAACCGGAAATCCCTCAAGGGGACACGTCCCTTCCGGCCGGGTTGTGCGATTCGTCCCAGTGTGTCTCTGCAAGGTTGTCGAACACCATGGCCGGTACCACGCAAGACAAACAGAGGCAACGCCATTTTTGGAGTTGGATAATCAAGGGAAATATTCACTAAGTGATGTGAGGAAGAATAAGAGTTTAAAACAGGAGTTAGTTAACATTCACAGAAGTGAATTCCCTGAGAAGTACATGTCCTCTTTGTCTCCTACCGGCAAGAAGACAGCTCAAGAGGCGTCAGAAACCAAGAAGAGTATTTTGTTGTTCTTTAGAAAAATCAAGCGCCTAGAGGAGGAGTTTAAGAACAATCCAGCTCAACAGCTGAATCTTGAAGGTCTTACAGATTGCAGTGGAGATATAGACCCTGAAGAAGAGAAGCGATTGGTGTCTCACTACTGGGCCGGATACAGATCGTATATATCCAAAAGTGGATGGTTTAACGCTAACGAGGATTTCAGATCCTATTATTTCGACAGGGCGCTGAAGGCGCCTGCGACCGAAGCGAGGTCGACCGAAAGGTCGAGACCCCGTATAGTTGGGTTGGGAGCAGCCTGTTGCTCGTTTTCAAAAATATTCCTTGGTTCTTTTCACACTAATTTCTGCTTATTCTTAATTATATATAAGTGATTATTTATGAAAAGGAAATCGTTTATTTTTTTTAATTTGTTACCTTGCATCACTTTGTAGATTAAAAAACAAAAAAGAAAAAACAGAGAAGTAAATTTATTTTCAGAATATCGTCTTATTGTTGCTTTGGAAAATTATGGTTCGCTCTTATAGCAGGTTTTTTTTATATTACTTGTTCATGAGTCAGGGTGTAAAAAGAGTTATATGAGTCAGCTGGCATAACTTATTTCATGGACGGCAGATCATTGAATTTACTTAACTTGATAGGAACAAAGGGGTCCACTTGATCCCCACGTTATGAGCCCGTTACGGTAAAGACTACCAGTTAGAATGATTGTTGAATGGCAGCTTGAACTTCTTTGTTCCACCGCTTTGGTACACCAGCCCCCTTAATTCATTAACCGCTGGATCTCCTGACTTTTTCCCAGGCCTAATGCTGCTGAAGAATAAATTTTCCATCTTCAGAAAGTCTTGGTGTTTTATTCGTTTGACTGTGTATGGTGATCGTTTCATCCTTCAACACTGGATAAGAGCCGCATCATCTCTCTCAGTGAATACATCGTTCACTATCTTTGATTGAATGATGTTGTACATGGTGTCCCACTCCACACGTGTGTGCTCTGCAGTAAAGAACTTCTGAACTATGATGATGCCATGTTTCCTGGCTAGAGAAAAATACATATTGCCAATGTTCACATTTCAGTTTGGGTAACCACATCCATCACTCCAGATCACTAGCTCTTGTAATTTTTTCTTTTCTTTTTCAAAATTATTGCTTCAAAAATATGATACTTCAAATATGCAAATACTTCACTACCCAGTTCAGCCTCGTTTCATTCTAGATATAGCAGTAGTTTTCCTTGAAGTTCAATTTGTAAAGAGTAAAGTTATGTAACTGAAGCTTTGTTTTTTTAGTGCATGATGCTTGCCATCGTCAGCAGAACAGCTTGAAGACCCATATCCCAAACAGATTTTATAGTACTTGCAGATTCTTTGCCAATAGTCTGACCCTTTCTCTCTTCATCCTTGCACTTAATGTGTTTGTCGTATTCATCCTTACTCATCCTTCCATATTCGAAATGTTCACATAAATCATACCGCAATATTGATAATAATGCCTAAGTCAGTTTCTGATTTAGGCTTAATATCTTATGGTAAATTTAACCTAGACATGACATTGGTTGTAGTATCATTAGGAGCGTCACGCGCTGAAGAGTGGATTTATGCAAAAATCCAGAAATCGACGCAAAATGACTCATGCAATTTCTGTATGAGGGTAACAATATGTGAAGTGGCAGACTAGTCGCCAATTTGCCATTTGACTACATTTGATAACCTGTTCCAGCAATATTCGCTGTTGAACAAGCACGAAAATGTAACACGGGGAGGCTATATTGTGTTTATATAAATCTCTCTCTCTCTCTCTCTCTCTCTCTCTCTCTCTCTCTCTCTCTCTCTCTCTCTCTCTCTCTCTCTCTCTCTCTCTCTCTCAGAGTTACAGGAACACCTTTCTGTCAGGGAAGAAAATGAAAAAGTTAGTGAAAGCCACATACATCGTCTCATGAGAGGTCACCAACCACAGGAAAGGGTTTGCTAATCTATCATTGGATGCAGCCAGACTGGACTAATCAGCGCGCTCCGTTTCAAGAAGATCGGCAAGATCCGCTATGAGAGTATGAATTATGTTGATCTGTACGTGTCTGTTACTCTGAGGAAGACATTTAGTCAAAACATCAGATTATATTAGTGTTGCAGGTTCAACACCCACACACCCACACACGTACACACACACACACACGCACACACACACACACACACACACACACACACACACACACACACACATATATATATATATATATATATATATATATATACATATACATATATATATATACATATATATACATATACATATATATATATATATATATATATGTGTGTGTGTGTGTGTGTGTGTGTGTGTGTGTGTGTGTGTGTGTGTGTGTGTGTGTGTGTGTGTGTGTGTGTGTACAACACTGAATGGGTCCCAGTGATTAGAGATACATTTTAACAACCACAATGCACTTTAATTCTAAGCCATCAACATCGAGAGACCCAATGGGGCCACATGCAGAAATTGAAACATGGTACTGCCGAGGACTCGAACTCAGCGATCCCATGACAAGTGCCGTAGTAACTAACCAACTACGCCATCAAGAGATATATAAATTGAGCGCAAGTTTTCTTATATATTTGTATGTTCGAGTTACATACACTTAGTCCTCGGCAGTACCACATTTCAATTTCTGCATGCGGCCCCATTGGGTCCCCTGGATACCCACTACCATACGACAACATGTTTTCAACTCCATCCACGACTTATCACACCCTTCATGACGCACCACAGCCCGCCTTCTCAAGACAAAGTTTGTGTGGTACGGTATCACAGAGAACGCGAAACAGTGGGCTCGCACATGCATCACCTGTCAGACATCCAAGATGCATCGATACACCGAGACGGGCACCGGGAGGTTTCACCAGCCGCAGCGTCGTTTCGTCCACATCCATGTGGACATCATGGACCTTCTATCCATCTCCGAAGGACACCGCTGCCTGTTCACAACAATGAACCGTTCAACGCGTTGGCCAAAAGCAATGCCTCCGCCTCCTCTTGCGCTGCCGTTCTTGTATCCCGTTGGATCGCCAAATTTGGTTTACCTAACTGCATTCACCTTACAATTGTGGACTTCCCTGGGTCAGCTGCTAGGGACCACCATCCACCACACCACCACTTACAACCCCGAAGTTAACGATATGGTGGAATGGTTGCACGGAACGCTTAAAGCCGCACTGGTGTCCCGTTGCACCGATGCATCATAGTGCAGCCAACTTCTGTGGGTCCTATTCGGCATGCGGATCTCACCAAAGGACGGTCTCGATGACTCACCCGCCGAAATGACTTACGGCGATCCTCTCGTCATCCCAGGCGAGTTTTTCCCCCGACATAACCCCTAACGAGGACTGCAATCGGATCAGGTGCGTCGTCGAAAAATTCACCCCTTGCCGACAGACTTACAAATCAGCAAACCGCCGATACATCCCCAAGGACCTCCAATCATCGAAGTACGTCATCCTCAGAGACGACACCAGATCGCCGTCGCTCACTCCGCCCTACTCAGGTTCCTTTAAAATGGCTCATTGGAAGGAAAATGCCTTCCTCCTCAGAATTAAAGGCGTGGACGACTGGGTATCGACGATTCGCCTCAAGCTAACATACCTCCAAGACGACCAGGCAGGTAAGTGATCGCGGCCACCCCACTACCACCATACGCCGTTCCTGAATGGCTCGTCTCGCACGTCATTGGCTCAGTCGCGCATTGCTTGAGCTGATAGCGTGTATAAATAGCCTTCAGTTTTCCCAATGAAGCATTTTGGGTTTAACCGTTGTCTTCGTAACATCGTAACTGTAGCCATGCCGCTACAGTAGGATTTTGGGTTGGATATGATAATTGCTTCTAGCTCAGATTCAGACAATCTCATTCACTCGGAGAAAATTATTCCCTGGTCCCATAATATTAAGTCAGCCTCGGATAAATCAGTTACCAGCAGCTATGCTGAGTTCTGACTTGGTTTCGAGCGTTCTTCATACAATACGGTCCCAGGTTTGAGTCTAGCAGCTGTCGGTGACTTCCTACTGGCCTTGAAAGTTTGAATACATCGGGCAAAGTATTTCGTCAGTGATGACCAATGTTTTAATCCTTGGGAACAATATCATTCCGGAGAGGTCGATATATAGCAGATATTTATGAAGGGCAATAGAATAGAAAGATAGTAGACGTTAAAAAGTAATCAGTATTCGCTTAAAAAGATACTTCTTCAATCATAAAAAATACTGCATGTCTTTGGTCCATAGGGATATCATTGATGTCCCTAAAATGTTGCTCACACAAAATCTACAACCAATAACCAATACAAGGTAGCTTGGCATCAGAGCCTTACTTCTTTTCATGTATGTATGCTGTCACGTCCTTAGCGTAAATAGAATCCTGTGATTGTGTTGTGCCATACCTTTGTGTGAATAAAATCTCCTGTTTGTGTGAGAAACTGATTTTCACTGATTTGGACATGCTAACATCGCGTGTGTGGGCCCCTACTCAAGAAGAGCGAAACCATAACATAATCGAATCTTGCTGGGGTGAGGCTTTTTCTGAACGCCCCTATCGGAGGAATTACTACATCACATGACACCAGTGACCCCTTCCTGCAGTATGATTAGCCAAATATGTTTTAGTGTTTTGCTCATACCCAATCATATACATCCTAAACTGAAAAGTACACCCCTAGAGGGAGGTGCCTGGCAGTACCGAGGTATCTTTAAGGTTTGGAGGTAAATGGAGAACAGACGTTAGGCGGCTGCTCCGATAATCAGGTCCAGGCAAGTAGCTCATATTCTGAAACTCTCACAAAGCAATACACACACTCGAGCACTTTTAATAGAAACAAAGAAACTTGGGCCACAGGTTTTTTCTCTCACCCTAGTAAAAACCTAAGCTTACACCCTCCTAGGATCATAGCCCCTGCTCTGAGGACGGAGTGCGACATTTGTAATTTTAAGGCACGCCTTACGTGAATATATGTTATAAGCTGTAATGTATTCCCTAATATATATATATATATATATATATATATATATACGCAATAAAAACACTAGGAACGTGTGTTCACACATGCGTGTTCATAATTCTTTCTTTGTATCTGCACTGAAGATGTAATTATACGAAAACGCTCTGCTTCGTTAGTTTACTTTTCCTAGTGGTTACTAACGCATATATATATATATATATATATATATATCTGTGTGTGTGTGTGTGTGTGTGTGTGTGTGTGTGTGTGTGTGTGTGTGTGTGTGTGTGTGTGTGTGTGTGTGTGTGTGTGTGTGTGTGTGTGTGTGTGCTTCTTGAAATATTATGCACTGCGTAATAGCTGTCTGTTGGAGCGCGCCCATTACGTATTATCAGATGACGCCAAGCTGAGAAATGTATCATAATTTGGCGGGAAAAGCTCATTCTGCTTTTCCATTAGTTGAAGATCTTTAAACTACCACTTTACGGACGTTTTACCAGTTTTGATACGTGGGTTTTCATTCCCAAGGATAAAAACGACGATACGGAGGCAGAGACCAAAGAGAGAGAGAGAGAAGCAGAGACAGCCCCAGAACGAGAAAAGAACCGAGAAGACAAGAAAAGAAGCAGACTCCCAGGGCCCACCTGAACCTACGTAGAAATTATTCTACCTTAGTCGACTACGACAACTCCGCTAAACAAGTCATTTGGACCACAACTACTGCCTGTTTCCAAGCGAAGTGCCCAGCTTTCGTGATTTCCCTAATAGTTTCGGATATTTTCCAGACTGCTGGACAACGAGCGACTCGACACTCTCTCCTTCTCTATTATTTTCTCAATTTACGAAAGATCATCCACTGTCTTACTTGTTCCCGACTACCTGAAGCTTCACCTACCAGAAGAACTACCAGAAGCTTCCCCTACCAGAAGTTATCGCCCATATTCTTCACTTCAGACTAACTATTTGTTCCCCCGAGACCGTTGGTGTGACCTCATCAACCGGTATTAATCCATAATCATAATCACCATAATCATAATCACCATAATCAAGATTTCGTTTCGCTTATCTGTTCTTACGTGATGCATACCAAAGCACACTCATCTCCTGTACTAGGTGGTATAATCAAATTACTTCATATCATATGTAATATGCTGTTATTATTCTATGTTCATTTATGTTGTACGTGTTATTTTTGTTAGTGTAATAATATCTAACTTTAACGAAGAATTTAATTATCCTACCTGAACTCTGTCATTCGTCCAAACTGCACACGACCTCAATTTTTTTTTTTTTTTTTTTTTTTCGTGTCGCGACTAGCTTGGCCCATAGGTGGGTCGTGACATATGCGTATGAAGACCTGGGTCGTAGCTAAGCGACTCCTGGTGTTTAGTTTTCATCGTTCCTTATGTAATACTATCTCTTCTCTCAGCGGGACACGATATACCTGAAGCCGTCCTCGTTATATGACATTTAGTCTGCTGCTTGTCCGTCGTTGCGTTTCACCCTGTTCCATTTCAAGAGTCGAGTGCTTCCTATTTCAAACTCGTGTCACCTGACGCCATGTCTCCAGGCGACATCGTCACTAGAGAAATGCATCACAAGGCAATGTCACCCCGAGTTTATCATAATGATAAGACAAATACATTTCTGCACATTGGAACGCTTCCCGGTAAAGAAAACGTCATGAAAGGCGGCGCTTGCTACAGCGCTCTAAACCTAACATACGTTTGCAAACGTATGTAGGAAAACGTTTGTCTTTTTTTATGAACACGTCGACTGAAAGCCAATGGTGTAACTCGTTACAGCCACACTGCTGCACCTCAGAGCACAAAGCCACGTGGCACTAAGGCAGTGCCAGGTAAACAAAGCCTCGGTGGAAATTAAACCGGGACGAAGAATGTTGGATATATTAGAGTTTGACTCGCCTCAAAGTCACTCTCCTCCTCTGTCTCCTTCTCCTCCCCCTCCCCCTCCTCCTCCTCCTTTTTCTTCTTTTCCTCCTCCTCCTCCTCCTCCTCATCTTCTTCTTCTTCTTCTTCTTTTCACTTTTCTTTTTTTTCTTCTTTTTTCTTTTCTTCTTTTTTCTTTTTCTTCTTCTTCTTCTTCTCCTTCTTCTTTTTTTCTTCTTCCCCTTCTTCTTCTTCTTCTTCTTCTTCTTCTTCTTCTTCTTCTTCTTCTTCTTCTTCTTCTTCTTCTTCTTCTTCTTCTTCTTCTCCTTCTTCTTCTTCTTCTTCTTCTTTTCCTTCTTCTTCTTCTTTCCCAGCTCCTCTTCTTCCCCCCCTCCTCTTCTTTCCCCTCCCCTTCCTTCTCCTTTTCATCCTCTTCTTCATCATCATCATCATCATCATCATCATCATCATCATCATCATCATCATCATCATCATCATCATCATCATCATCTTTCTCCTCTTCTTCATCCTCCTCCTCCCCCTCCTCCTTTTCATCCTCTCCATCATCATCATCTTCCTTCTCTTTGCCCTCCTCCTTTTCTTCCTCCTCCCCATCCTCCTCATCCTCCTTTTCATCAACCTCATCATCATCGTTTTCTTCCTCCTCTTCCTTCTCTTCCTCTTTCTCCTGCTCTTCTTCCTCCTCTTCTTCAGCCTCGTCACCACCACTCTTATTCTTTCCCTCTGGTTCTACTCTGCTGCCTCCTCCTCCTCCTCCTCCTCCTCCTCCTCCTCCTCCTCCTTTCCCTCTTCCTCCCCTCCCGTCGACGCCTCCTGTTTCTTCTCCCCTTTCTCCTTATCCTTCTAATCATCATAATTATCATCAAGCGCATCACCATTATGCTTATAATCTTTCTCCAGCTCATTTCGTTTGTGTGTATTTAACACATTAAGGCATACTTAATAGAGTTTGTGCTGGTGCTAGACACATGACTTTTTTCAACACGTAGTTGCGAGGGTCCATTTCTGACATCGATAAAATCACTCTTCATTCACAAGAGCAAAATCTACATAATATCACCGCTGGCAGATGAAAAAAAAAAACTAAAGAAGGCTTTTGGATGGGATTTATATTTGGAGGAATTGAATCCTAGATTTCGGAGTCCTGCCACTTCTAGAGAATATATCTAGATCCTAGGGTACAAGGGCAAGCACGAGTAGCCCATACAAACAACCTGGGTTTATAGGACGGTTTCAGGAAGCCATAGAGTGCTTTCGATAGCTTCACAACGACAACTGGGGGAGAGTATTGGGGAATTGATGTGTAGAAGTGAAACTAGTGTTTAGCCGCAGTTATAACGACATAAAACATGAAGGTTCGTATATGAATATGTTTTTAAGGATAGATTTCTTTTTAATCAACTCACAAATACACAAATATTAGGAAGAATGAACGTGGCGGGAATACACGAAATATATATCTTTATCCGAGAGTTGACACCTTGACGTGGTGGATAGTGTGTTAGCGTGGTATGATTGTATATCATACCATTATTATTGTACATTGTACTGGTGTGTTGCTTATTTGGGGAATTATATGTTTCCCCCTCTTTATAAAATTGTCATATGTTTTGTTGTTTGTTGTTTTATTATTTGTTGTAATTATGTGTAATCATTGTGTATAAGTGTAATTATATTGGATATCGCAAATGCGATGCACGTCGTTTGGCGCGAATTGGCAGCTTGGTGTCAGTTGGGAGCCAGCTCTCTTTGTATTCACACGCATTAGTTGCCAGTGGTATCAGTGATTACAATGTATTTTCCACCATTTGACTTTCATTTCTTGTAGCCACCCGGTACAATAGGCTTGAGAATCTTAATGATTACAAAAGCTATGTCGATAGAGAGGAAATCTCTGCAGGGTCACCCATATCGAACAGGTTTTGTAGTTAAGATCAGACAAAGAGCAGCTCAAACACACAGTCACAGGACCCACTGCTAAATGGTACGTCCCTAATGGCTAACAGGGAAATTCCTCATAGGGGCATTTTAGTCCGAATTAGGCTACACCTATTAAAAACATTACATTTTTTTTACGTTTCGCAACACCTGCCCCCCTCCCCATCTCGAAACTCTTTGTTGTCTCGTGTATCTCCTCTGGGATCTTCTGCTTTGCATGTGTTCCCACTTCTCCGTTGCTCCTGTCCTTCCTCTCCAGGTAATCTCCTTCCACTATCATGACTCTTTGTCCTCAAGTCTTCCATTCTTCTGTTCCAATCCCCCTCAACCTCTATGTCATATTGTCCTTAACGACTTAGCCACGACGAGACACTTTATATATTTTGCTGTAACCAATGCCAGACGATTGTATTCAAATGAGAGCAGGACCTCATGATCAAGAAGTGATTCGTTCTTTTTACGTGGCCGTGGCAGATCAAAGTCCTCTTCATACAGGTATCTTTTATCTATACTTTTTATTTTATTTTGTACATTTTTATATCCTATGGCTTCAGACAGTCCACTTCCACCATTGCTTCTTCTTCCAGCCTGCCAGCCCGAGCATCCACTAGTCATTTTCGTCATGAAGCACTTACTTCCTTTGATTTTCCAATATATCCGATTTCTGCTTTTTGATCTTTGAATAGTAAGGGCGTTTCCCTCATGTGAATGGTAAAAGGGATTGTCTCACGGTTGAAATCGTCATCTGACCCCCGAAAAGGTCTATGAGAAATCTTTTAATCCGGTGTTTAAAGGTTTCCGTCTTTAAAACTTTCTCTGTCAATAGGCGAAGACATTACCGAATACGTCAACTTACTTTTTCTAATCAATCTAGTTATCCGTCTAGCTATTTGTCACTTCAGAAGTAATTTTCCTAATCACTACTGTATCTGAGTCTAGGTATCTCACACTCAAATCTCTATCTTGGAATATGGATGATGGAGAAAGAGAGATGGAGAAAGAAAGCGACGGATAAAAAGGGAAATCAATTCTCAGAATGGCAAGAAATGAAGAGAGTAAGAAAAAGAAGAGACTAAAAGGGAGGAGGAGGAGGAGGAGGAGGAGGAGGGGGGAGGAGGAGTAGGAGGAGGAGGAGGAGGGAGGAAGAAAAAGAGCACGAGGCAAGGATGGAAACCCGTATTACGAAGACAAAGGGAAATAGATGTGCATATTAAGAGGGAAGGCGGTAGGGAAGGCAGGCGAGAATAAAGCAGAGGGACAAAGATAGCTGAAACATGTAGAAGGAACATAAAGGAGGAAGACCATCGTACTATAGATAGAGGCCCGTTCTTCACACGGTGTCTCACGGTGGGCGTGCGCTTACTCTCTGCAACTCGAATTTCCTCCCCCCCTCCCCCAATACACGCATCCCAGGGATAAAAAGTAACAGTAATAATAAGTTTAGGGGGCAACTGGCGACCCATTTATGTTGATTTTTCTGTCGCTCGCTACACGTGACCCTCCCCCGAGCGCTATTTCTACTTTGAGGTGGAAGGTAGTACTGTGTTGTCTTTTTGATCAGTATGCTGTAAGGACATTATAATCTGGATGTTGCCCAACTCTTATGGGTGTTCACGCTCTATGACAGCTTTTTTATGAATAAGGTGTGAAATGGTGAGTTCGTATGTGAAAAAAAAATCTTTTTGTTTTTTCATTGAAAACCGGGGCCTAAAGTTTAACAACTCGCTTTACGAAAAAAATTCCTAAGTTCCTCAAAATCCGTTTTATTATACATCAGTCTTCCTTTTCTGTGTTTCTCATTTCTCTCTATATGTATTTCCTTCTTTAGTTCTAACTCAAGTAGTATGTGGTCACTCTTAGCAATTGTTGTCTTGTATTCATTTTTGTCCCCAATTTCAGGTTCTGTCGTAAATAAAAAATCAAGTCTCGACGGTTCTTCATTATTTCTAAATCTAGTGTTTTCTTTTACCCATTGTGTCATTGTATGTTCTATAGTCATATCGAGTAATACATTTCCCTATTAATCCTCTCCACCTTTCACTGTCATTTCTTCCCAACATTTTTCTTTGCAATTGAAATCTCCCATAAGTACCACGTTCCTTCTATCCTTCAGCATTTCGTTTAATGAAAGTCTCGTTTCATTCAACATTTCGGAATCATCTCTCTCTCTCTCTTCAAAACCCTGTTTTGGGGTGCACATAAATCACTGCAAACTTTTTATGTCACTATCTTCGACTCTTATTGTGATCACTTCCACCCTATTCTCTCCATATGTAAATTTCGTCACATGTAAGTTTTTCTTAACCAGGAACATGACTCCTCCATCCTTGTTTTTCCTCTCTATTTTCAATTTTGTCTCCACAATTCCCATTATGTCTGATTTTTTTCTTTTTTCTGAGAGGTAATAATTTAGTTCATTTAATCCTAAGATTAATCTGTCTATATTGGTATAAACTTGTTTTAATTTTTTATTCCATCTTGTTCTCTGAACCTTTCGTTTTTTGTTTTTTTAATTGAATATACAATTTTTCAGTCTCATGTCTAACACTTTCCAATAGTGTGTGTGTGTGTGTGTGTGTGTGTGTGTGTGTGTGTGTGTGTGTGTGTGTGTGTGTGTGTGTGTGTGTGTGTGTGTGTGTGTGTGTGTGTGTGTGTGTTTCTGTTTATGAGGTCAGGCAATTCGTGATAAATCCCTTCCATAGCGGACGACACTTCACCGTTTCTACCGATTACCTGACGAAGGACTGATAGTTCCTATTGGTGGGCTGTGACTACCTATAGCCTGTACATGGCTTGTCCACTTTCTGAGGCAGCGTTGTGGTGAATTAGTTAACTTGCTTGAATACTTTACATTTTTATGCGATGATGTCGGCATAGTGTTTATCATCAACCATTACTAGAAATGTATGAAATGATAAATAAAGCCATTTAAGTTGCTTAGGAAAGGTTTCTATATATAATGTAAATCTCTTCCCAATAGAAATACGTGGAAAAATTGCAGGAGAGGGTCCAAATCATAAATGCAATTCTGTATCTTGTTATTTCGATTCTAGTAAACAGGTTAATTGGCATGACCTGATTTTGTCAAAACACGACCAAAATGGGAAGAAGGGGAAGGAATCTCTACATGTACAATTGTGAGGGCGAACGAGGAACTATGTTCTCTCGGCCCCTTAAAAGTAATACCAGTTCGGGTGATACTAGATCTGCTGGGGTTTGAATCAAACATCGAAAAGAATTAATGGATTTAAAAGAGTTAGCGAATACATTAAACCATCAAAAGTGTACAATAGAATGTTGTAGAAGGGGGAACATCTGATACGAGGTGCTCAGTACTTCGAACCTCCGTATCGTAATAACAGTAACAATGTTCGGGTGCGTATGGACGAACCGTTCCGGCCCAATCGGATGCGGTTTGTCTTAAGAACAGCAAAGACGAGAGGAACGGTTCGCCCTCACAACAATAGTATCTTCCTCCGATATATTTACATCGACGTGGCTTTCTCCTTAGGATATCAAGGTCAATGTAATTTCTATCTCATCTGATGTAGTTCCGAACTTCAACCTCTGGTACAAATAAAAATAACTCTCCCTACTTTTGACGTGAAATATATATATATATATATATATATATATATATATATATATATATATATATATATATATATATATATATATATATATATATACCAAAAGTCTTCCACCGCCTTATAAGGGGGTATGAATCATATATGTACTTTGAATGTAAAACAGCACATTCCCACATTGTTTACTTAGTGTGCTGTGTATCATTTTTCCCAGAGGAATAATATATGTTTTTTCACGGCGTTTGTTTTCGTTGATTGATTGGCCAGATAAAAACAAAATCTTAAAATCAATTTCACTAGAAGTGGGAGTAATGGTAGTCATACATATTAGTAGTACTACTACTGTAGTTCAGACACCGTGGAATGTATGAGCTGTATTTGTTTGGGTAGCATTATATGCAACACTATGATGTAAATAATGGCGATTTTGTTTTACGCGCAGAAGTTATTTTCACATAGAATTGCCTGAATTATCAGTAAAACCACTCAGGTTGAAAATCCATGTTTACTACATTACCGTATTGTAAAAAGACAACTGTCCGTTGTAATCTTTGTTTAAAGGAATTCTTAGAGAAAAAAGCGGATGGCATAAGATTGTCGAGTTCACGCAGACATTCGCGCAAAGAAGAGAAAGGGGAGATCTACTGGCCATTAACAGAATTATGAAAGGGATGGAAGTCCTCGCGAGATGATTAATCAAAGTAAGATAAGAGAAAATCAAGAGGAAATGAAAGGAAACTCAAAAAGGAGAGTTATATAAGAGATCTGAAAAAGAATAGTTTCCCACACAGAGTGGTGGATATTTGGAACAAATTGGATGAAGCAACAGTGTGTAAAAAAGTATACAAGAATTTAAGAACAAACTTGATGCTGATGATACAAAGACGGGTCACTAAGAGCATAGCTCCCTTCCCGTACAATACAACTAGGTGAATACAGCTACTAAGTATTTCAGCGGCTTTGACCCATCGTTTTTCGCTCATATTTCCGAAATAACCATTCACATCAGCATAATATATTAGCACAACTTAATTCACACCCTGCCCTAATTTTTGACGTTATAGTGCATTCACAAGTGTATTTATTTACGGCGTTTACTCTTGACATCAAATGTGTCGCAGCCGACACCCGTGACGTCATCACAAACTACCTCGTGTATCCCATCCTCCTCCCCTTCCCTCCTTCCTCCCCATTTCCTCCCTCCTCCTCCTCCTCCTCCTCTCTCTCTCTCTCTCTCTCTCTCTCTCTCTCTCTCTCTCTCTCTCTCTCTCTCTCTCTCTCTCTCTCTCTCTCTCTCTCTCTCTCTCTCTCTCTCTAAAAATATATATATATATATATTTAATAATAATTGAATACCATGCATCCGGAGAGGGAATTCAATAACAAGTTTATACATCTGATGGATAGGAAAATTATGATAATAACTGGACATGCGTTTTATTTCATTCCATACCACTATGGATAAACAGTTCATCCTGGTCATCGCTGTCCATGGTGATGATGACGGGCTCCACACTTTCATGTATGTTGTCCGATGACCAGTACTCTTCTTCGAACGATCTGGACCTTCTCACAGCACCCGCCCACACCTCCTTGGTTGCGATAAGCTTTGCCTCCTGGAGTCGCGGTTGCAGGTCTGCCCGAGTGAGCCGCTGCAACGTTGAACGCACGTGTTGCTTCATGCAGCCCCACACTTGTTCGATGGCGTTTAATTCTGGATGACCTGGTGGCAAATGGATGACCTCATGACCCCATGATCAGATGATTTCGTCAACCGTGTAGCGTGGCTCGGGCCGGTTCTCCTTGCAGATCAGTAGTAACTCAGGGCGCGTAGCATGTGGTGGGAATGGTAGGCTGCGGCACTCCAACCATTTCACGATCTCCGCTTTTCTTGTGGCAGTGGTAGGGCAACGGGTCTCCTCGGTCAGCTGACTGTGGTAGGGTGCGTTGTCAAGTACCAGCACCGATGGCTCAACGAGCGCCGGCAAAAGCTGTGATGTCAGCCAGCGAATGAATAGGCGCTGTTCATTTCACCATGGTAGTCTCCTGTTTTGTTCTTGGCAGGGTAGCACAGAAATTATTCGTCAATGAATCCCTCATCTGTGCCACTTGCTACTACCACAAAGTGCTCACCCTCCCCAGGGGGCACTTGACGGCTGAAGATGGGATACACCAGGTAGTATGTGATGACGTCACAACTTCACTTGTTCGATGTACTTCACGGGTGTCGGCTAC
>NC_134799.1:56277198-56279698 GCF_046742065.1 Oratosquilla oratoria
TGTTTGTTTGTGTGTGTGTGTGTGTGTGTGTGTGTGTGTGTGTGTGTGTGTGTGTGTGTGTGTGTGTGTGTGTGTGTGTGTGTGTGTGTGTGTGTGTGTTGGTTTTAGTCCGACGCTGGCTGCCGCCTCATCCGGGATTCTCCCTCCGGTCCTTGGCCGAAGACGTCGCTGCCCACGGGGCTCTGGCCCAAATGGGCACGACGTGGGACACCGCCCCGGCCGGCAGCACTGGACCCGTACCGACGACGAGCTGGGAAATGTCGGATCCAGAGTAGGAGACCTTCGGCGCCGACGGATGTCGAGAGCTTCCTCGAGGGGAAGCCGCGGGCAGTAGAGGGGCATTCCTTAAAGCAGCACTTCGCGCAAGTGTTCGGGGTGCTCGCCCGTTCTCGACAGGCGCCTTCGTCCCGAGGAGAGTCTTCCGCGAGACCTGGAGGGCCCCCGGGAACCAACGGAGCTGCTCGTCGACGGAGGCCGAAGAAGAGAGGAGCATCACTTCGGTCGGCGGCAGTTGCGCGCGAGTGCCCGGAGTGCCCGCCGACCTCGGAAGCTCGGCGGTCGAAGTTCGAGGGAATCTTTGGGGACCCTCGCGACGACGTTGGCTGGGGGAGAAGGATTCCCCGGCCCGAGGTGCTGGACTAGTGTTCGGGGCACCGCCCTCGAAGTGTCCAGCGAATGAGTAAGTCAATGTGCGTGAATCCGTGAGAGGATGTGCGTGTGAATGGGCGAGTGAATGGGCGAGTGAATGGATCGTGTGTGTGTGGGTGGATACACCATCCTCCCCTCAGCTGAATAAAGTCGTTTGGTGTTTCATTCATTTCTAACTTGACCAAGTGTGTCAGCGAATAGTGAAGGAGCTGGCTGAGTCTCAACCTCTTCACTAGTGTTATGTTGTGTGTGTGTGTGTGTGTGTGTGTGTGTGTGTGTGTGTGTGTGTGTGTGTGTGTGTGTGTGTGTGTGTGTGTGTGCATACACTTTAAGTCGCAAAGCTATCCTGTTCCCCTGCCTTCCCTGTCCTTGTCCCAGCTCGCTCCGTTAAATTAAGCCCGTTTATGTGAGGCAACTTTTGTCGCTGCGAGATCGTGAGATGCAGGGTCGGTGAGGCGTGCGTGTCGGCGCGAAATCCCAGGTTCTCCACTTACGCGCATCTGCGGCGTCTGTGTTTTTCCATGCTGCCTGGATCGTGGAACGCGCAACTGGGCAAAATATACCCTTTGGCATTTTGCTAGAATCCCTTGGTATCAACGGTACACGCGTTTACCTTGGCATGAAGAAGCGTCCACCAATGATAGTATTGGTACTAAAAGTAAACAAGAAACTAATTGTTCAATTGTGATAAATTATCATACGACAGTGTCAGGAAATATCGACTCGAAGGAAGTTATTTCCGTAGGAAAATCGCTCATGGAAAAATTCCACTGGTAAAATCCCCGTAGGAAAATATTCCCCGTAGGAAAAATCCCCCATGGAAAAATCCCCGTAGGAAAAAAACCCACAGGGAAAAAATGCCCGTAGGAAAAATCCCCTTAAAGATAAATTAAAACAGTCAAACTTAATGAGGAAAAGAATTTGTTTAAATCTATTTTTGAAAAAATATTAATTATACAAACAAAATAAACGTTTATTAAAGAATTTTGAAATTCTTTAATAAACACATTCTGCAGAGAGATCTGAAAAGGGTTTGAAAATGGCGTCAGAAGTGAGAAGTGGATTTTAACATTAAGAAATGTAGCATAATGGAATTTGGAAAAAGTGAAAAAAGGATATCAGAACAATATAAAATTGGTGAAAAGGAAGTGAAAAAATGGACATCTAAAAAAGACCTAAGGATCTAAAAAAAAAAAAAAAGGATCTAAAAAAGTATCTAAAAAAATGGATCTAAAAAAGTAATCATCACAAAGGATATGTCCCCTGACAAACATATGAAAAAAAAATCGGAAAAACCTATAACTTGCTAAGATCAATAGAAATGGCTTTTACTTACTTGAATGAAGAAATGGTAAAGAAAATAATAGCCACACTGATAAGGCCAAAATTAGAGTACGCAGCGACACTATGGACACCCAGTACTAAAAAGAATATAATGAAGATTGAGGGAATCCAGAAAACAACTACAAAGATGGTCCCAACAGTTTAAAAACTGTCATATGAAGAGAGATTAAGAGAAAGAGGCGACTTGTTGACCATCTACAGAATTATGAGAGGTATAGAAGTCCTTGATAGAGAACGACTTACTAAATTGGGATAAGAGAAACACAAGAGGTCATGGAAGGAAGCTCAAAAAGGACAGTTATAGAAAAGACCTAAAAAAGAACAGCTTTCTCCTCAGAGTGGTGGATGTATGGAACATACTAGACGAAACAATAGTGTGTGCAAAAACAATACAAGAATTTAAGAGCAAATTAGATATGGCAAATTAGATATAGCTCCCCTTCCCGTAAGATACAACTAGGTATATAAAACTAGGTAAATCCACACACACACACACACACACACACAC
>NC_134799.1:56282198-56294698 GCF_046742065.1 Oratosquilla oratoria
ATAATAAACAAAATAAGTAAATGAATAAACAGGTCAAGTTAAATAATAAACAAACAGGTAAAGTTAAATAATAAACAAACAGGTAAATAGTAAATAATATTAAATTACCATATAAATAATAATAAATGATAATCAAGGAAATAATAATAAAAAACAAATAATAACAAATAAATAAATGAATAATATAAAATAAATGGCAGGCATTACAGCATCTTGCTTAGGTGTTTATCTAAACGAATCTTAAAGCTTCGAACTGCATTACATTGCACTCCCTCTGCAGGAAGTTTATTCCATTCATTAACTACATTTCCAAATTTAAAACATTTCCTGACAGTTTGAGACCATTATTTCTTGTCGGATTCTCATTCAGTGTGAAAATTTTGTCACTTTTGATGTTGTCAATTCCCTTTAAAATCTTAAAGACATGTATCGAGTCACCTCTGAGTCTACGTATTTTTAGGAAAAACAGATTCATATGTTTTAGTCAATTTTTGTATGATTTATTTTCTATTTTTGGGATCAGTTTTGTGGCTCGCCGTTGTACTTTTTCCAATCTGTCAATGTCTTTAATGAGATTCGGTGACCAAACGGAAACAGCATGTTCCAAATGTGGATGAACTAACGATTTACATAGCTTGTTAATGAGAGATGAACTTTTGAAGTCAAAAGATCGCGAAATTACTCCTAGAATCTTATTTGCTTTCTCAGAGGCTGAAATACACTGCTTAGATGATTTGAAATCGTTACGGATAATTACACCGAGATCCTTTTTGCTATCCACTTTTGTTAACGAATTTCCAAATAACTTGTAATCGTACTATCGTACTTACTGTTATTTTCACCTATGTGTATAACCTTGCATTTATTTGTGTTCAATTTCATTAGCTTGGAAAGAACGCAGGGGATCCTTCAATGCCCTTTGTTTTATTTGGTCAAGATAAAGAAAATCGTCAAGTAGCACACACTACTGACATGGTGGTCATTCCTTTGCTCAAGTCATCGTTTTTCTTCCCTCGGATCAGTATTCGAGAACACTTCGTCTGGTACACCACGACAGGGAGCATGTAACCATTACCTATAACCTCACATATTGCAACATCGCCCATGGAAAACTACATCGCAACACACATACGAACATACATACACACACGCCCCTAAGCTCTTCCTTCACGTGACCAAACCGTGAAATACTTTGATTCCAAACAACACCTTTTCCTACATACACGCTATACTCCGTAGTTAGATTAATACGGATAATAATTAAATCACAAGAAACAACTACACATCTTTATAATGAAAATATGATACCATATATGAATGCTTAACCTTAATGTCACTAGATTTAATTATGAATAATTGTGAGGCTGCCAACCCCCACCAAATAATGCTTTGTCAGCAATTCAACTAGTACAAAGCAGAAGCGAACGAGGGGGTCGCCAGTCAGTAGGTGGAAGCAGACCGAGAAAGATCTTTTAGTGTATTGGACACCAATAGACACAAAAAAGAAAGAAAGAAAAAAAGAAGGAAAAAAAAAAGGGTCCCTAGTGTTTGAGATTAATCCCCCAAGGATAACGACTTCACTGGTGCCACCAGTGAAGTCTGAAATAACAGAGACATAATAAGTGAATCCAAGTATTCAATGAGATTTGCCCAAAATTGACTACGTATACTCCTACCCCTTAGTGGTCAACACAGAACATTACCAGTCCACTGGAGTGCATAACTGTTGAAGGAACAAGTGACTTCATATACTCTCCCCCTTACAAAAATACCGAGATCACTTACTGGTTTAGTTATAGTTCGCTCAAATGCATTGTGTGGACATAGTACAAAAGAAAACAAATCTTTCGTGGGACCAAGTGTAACAGTTCGTTCAAATCAACCACGTCAGCAGAAGTTCCGCGAACTGTCAAAATCAACCCCGCTACAACGAACATATTTTAATCCTGGTGTGTGCAATTGACGGTGAACAATTCTATTCACCCTTGTAAAACAAGATACAAGTACTACTCCTTACAACATGAATTATTATTCCACAGGTATTTCCATTTAACGAGCAACAACACCGGCTGTCTATCCAACCGCCTCCCCGCCCCTCCCAGAGAGGGAACCCGCGGTGGTGCCGGATCAACTAAGCCGCAAACAAATCCTGGCAGTGGATTTGCATCGGCCCAGGGTCACCTGCTTAGCTGGCGCATCGCCTGGCAGCCATCATCACCTCACTCTGCACTTCACGAAGCCTTGCTTCTATGAATCCTGCGGTCCCTCAGCTTACGTGACTAGGTAGTCACTCAGCCCTCTACGGCATCCTCCACCAAACTCCACAACAAACTCCTCAGAATCATGAGACTGCATGTTCTACTCAATCTCCGACAAACTAAAGACAGTACTCCTCCAACTCTCCACAATTGAACGGGGAGGCATGGTGACAAACGATAACACAGAACGCCACCATGACTCCTCCAAACATAAGAGAGGACTCATGAATTTCATGGGTTCCCTTTCTAAGTCCCTGTTCGGCATTGCCACTGAAGATGGCATGACAAAGATCCATCTCCGTATCGAGAAGATGGCTTCCAGACTTAATAAGATGGGAAAGCTTGTTCTACTAAACTCCCAAAACTCACAGCACTTGGCAAGCTCAATTAACATTCTATTAGACCGTTTCTCCCAACTTCACGAATACTCCCTCACTCAGTCCACCCGACTCCATGACCTGGAAATGTTCACATATTACTCAGACCAAATAAACGAATTAAGTAAACACATAGACATGGTTAGGCACTACTACCATGTGTTTATACTCGACCTCATCGACGCAGCCAACAATAAGGCCACCCCAAACCTCCTCCCCAAAGGTAAACTAAAAACTGCACTCTCCATCGCCTCAAGAAACCTCCACCTAAAAAGCATCTTCCCCTCCGAACAACTAGACCTATATTATCCCCTCATTGAAACAACACTAGGTACGAATGCAATCTACGCACATATCCCTCTCAACCCACAAAGAGATTCATAGGTTGGAATATAATCCCATTCCCATACACCTACAAAAATTCGACTATCACCCTCGATGTTCAACCCACCACCATTATCAAATCTGAAGACAGTCAATGGGAATCATACTCTGACCTCACCTTATGCAAATCAGCTGTTTCTAAATTCCATGTTTGCCCCGCCTACCTTTTCAGTTTTCATTGCACCACAGAACCTACCTGCATGACCAAATAATAACACTAAACGCCAGCACACTGGACAGCTGCCAATACAAAAAAAAAAGTCAACCCTCAACAAAACCCTTCACGTACACAGCAACACAGACTCCCTATTCTTCCCACGAACCACACTCGTTTCAGTAATCTGTGAAAACAACCCCTCATCTTGGCAGAAACCAATCCGTGGACCCGTCTCAATCCCCGACACATGCCAAATATATTTTGAGGACACAAGCTTCCACCCACAACCACCACAGCATTCTTCATTACAATCTCAGCTCCACCCTCGACCCTATCGCACCCCTTCCAATACTTCTAACACCACACAAACCTCTCTCCCTTTCCTTAAACCAACAAGATTGTGTAACCTGGCTAAACACCACCCAATCAGACATAATAGACATATTGCAATTCTCCACCCCCACATTCCCATCAATCGCTATATCCCTCAGTTCCTTTGCCCTTCTGGTCCAACTCCTCCTCATTTGTAAACTAGTATATGTGCTCCTCTGGAATTACGAACAGGGAATGTGTGTGTGTGTGTGTGTGTGTGTGTGTGTGTGTGTGTGTGTGTGTGTGTGTGTGTGTGTGTGTGTGTGTGTGTGTGTGTGTGTGTGTGTGTGTGTGTGTGTGTGTGTGTGCGTGTGATTCACCATGGCCTTGGATCACGTATTGGACTCGTGATCAACAGCTATTGCCCTCCCGGATGAGATCTCAGAGCTCATATATACCCGATCTATGGGTAATGCTGCCCACGAGAGTTGGAGTGCCGGCTCGCAGTGTAGCGATATTGAAATTATCTCAGCTCCAGGCGAGATTCGCACTCGGACCGATGGAGTAGCGATGGCGAACGCTGCCACTGCGCCGTCGAAACGTGTGTGTGTGTGTGTGTGTGTGTGTGTGTGTGTGTGTGTGTGTGTGTGTGTGTGTGTGTGTGTGTGTGTGTGTGTGTGTGTGTGTGTGTGTGTGTGTTTACCTAGTTTTTTTTTTTACCTAGTTGTATCTTACGGGAAGGGGAACTATGCTCGTGTTGTGCCCCGTATTTGTATCTCGCAGTATCTAGTTTGCTCTTATATTTACGTATGGTTTTTGCACACACTATTGTTTCGTCCAATTTGTTCCAGACATTCACCACTCTGGGTGGAAAGCTGTTCTTTTTCAGGTCCCTTCTATATCTGTCCTTTTTGAGTTCCTTTTCATGTCCCCTTCTATTTCTCCTATCCCAATTTAGTAAGTCTTCTCTATCAAGGACTTCCATTCCTCTCGTGATTCTATAGATGGTCACCTCTCTCTTCTTTGTTCCAGTCGGTAATTCCAACTTTGACAATTCCTCTTAATATGACAGTTTTGGAAGTGTTGGGGCCATCCTCGTAACTGCTATTTGGATTCTTTCAATTTTCTTTATATTTTTTTAGTAACGGGTGTCGATAATGTCGCTGCGTGTTCCAGTTTTCGTCTTATCAGTGTGATCAGTATTTTCTTTACCATTTCTTCGTCCAAGTAGGTAAAGGCCACCTTTACTGATCCTAGCAATTTGTAGGTTACTCCGACAATTTATCTGTATATCAGGAGTCATGTCCTTTGTGATAATCACCCCCAGGTCTTTTTCAGAACTTACTTTCTTTACTTCCTTTGTACCGATTATATATGTCCTGATATTCTTTTTTTACTTTTTCCAAATTCCATTATGCTACATTTCTTTATGTTGAAGTTCACTTCCCACTTCTGACTCCATTCCCAAACCCTGTTTAGTCTGTATGTGTGTGTGTGTGTGTGTGTGTGTGTGTGTGTGTGTGTGAGAGAGAGAGAGAGAGAGAGAGAGAGAGAGAGAGAGAGAGAGAGAGAGAGAGAGAGAGAGAGAGAGAGAGATATTCGCCATGATCTTGGATCATGTGTTGGACTCGTGATCGACAGCCATTACCCTCCCAGACGAGAGCTCAGAGCTCATATATGCCTGATCTGTGGATAATACCGCCCACGACAGTTGAAGTGCCGTATACAAGAGGAGTCGGCCGCAGGTAGGAGTCAGCCGCGGTAAACTCGGGAGGAGTCGGCCGCATGGAGGAGTCGACCGACTTCTCTCAGTAAAAATACCCACCACCCATCAATTCACCTTCCCCATAAGCCCGACAATAAACCCCGGCCCATAATCTCACAAATCCCGGCACTGACATACAAACTGGCTAAGAAGCTGTGCGTCATCCTGACGCCCTACACACCTACCGGTTCCGCGTCAAATATTCACAGGACAAATGCTCACACGACGGATGCTCACACGACAAATGCTCACACAACGGGTGCTCATGCGACAAATGCTCACACGACGGGTACTCACACGACAAATGCTCACACGACAAATGATCACACGACGGGTGCTCACACGACAAATGATCACACGACGGGTGCTCACACGACAACTGATCACACGACGGGTGCTCATACGACAAATGCTCACAAATGTCAGCGATCTACGTGCTTGATGCTACTTTGACATACGATATACACTTTATATTGCATACCAAAATATTCTATATTCATATTATATGTTTTGTCTTCATTCACAACATTTATTCTTATAAAATAAATTTATCAACATTCCGTGATGATATCCACGCAAGTTATACGTAGATCACATTGGCTATGTAGATCGCATACCAAAGTATATTATACTTATATGATATAATTTCTCTCTTCATTCTCAATATTCATTGGGGGAATGCTGTGTGCAAAAAGATACAGGACCTGGTTTGTCTGTGGCCTACAAAACACATGGTTCCATCTACAACTTCATCCGACTCTTGTTTGAATTTACATACATTCCATTTTAACACATCACCCCTTCCTTCGATTTTTTTGCTGCACGTGCTAACCATCCGCTGGGACAACTGACCAACTACATGCGTGACATTTGGACCACCGGCCGTCACGGGGCTTCTGGTCAGTGGTGTGTGTTCCAGGAGACAATCAGGATCAACAACGATTGCGAAGGTTGGCACAACCGTCTGAACACCAAAGTTCAATGTGTCAACCTTCAGCTCTATCTCCTGACTCAACTTATCCACAGCTGGTTCCAATCCATCTTCAACTAATCGACGAGAATGAGTTGCGTAGCTATCGGCGTGGACAGACAGCCAGAACCCAGGGACAATTGTTCCGCTATTGGCAGCAGTGCAGAGATGGAGAGCTGACAATTACCACACTCCTGCGCAGCATTGCTTATCTCACAACACCTTCAACCACACAACCACAGTGGCTATGCTGTGACTCCCTCTTAATCAAAGTTACACAAACAAGCGCCCACTTGATTCTAATTTGATTTTCAATAAATAGGTTAAAACCTAGTTTTTCCTATGCCATTAACATCACGTTTTATAAATAAAACACCGATGTAGCCCATGACGTATCAAAAACACGCTAATGAACACAAGGTATTGAGAATCTCAAGGCACAATCAACCACACAGGATTTTTCCCGATAGCTTATAGATCACGTGCTGGACTCGTGATCGACATTAACGCCCTGTTCACACTAACGGTTTGAACCACGTGGAAACCGCGTCAAGGGAAAAAATGCGCGGTTGTGTGTGAATGCCTCCATCGACTTATATTGTAATTGAACCACAGCGGTAGCTCTGTCATACATCCATGCCCTTGCTCAAGAGGACAGGTAACGGCTTGTAGTATTGTCATACTTCCCAAGCTCTGAGCGGTGCGCGATCTCGGGTCTGCTCCGTGACAGGCCGTGACTCTAATTACTACTTCAGCAAGCCGTGGTTGTTTACAGTTTGTAAGTATGATCAAGCGCAACTATATACGTAAGTATTTTCTTGTATACACCTCATGTATTTTCAAAGGAATCTGTCTTTCCTATTTACACTTCACAAATTCCAAATTCTTTGATGTTCGTATGGTCGCAAGTAGTCATGATGGTGATACCTAATCGAACCTGACTATTTAACCCATTTATGCTGCACTGGTCTGTCAGTCGTATAGTTTGACCTTTGAAGTTAAGTCTGTATTATGAAGAGGTACAAGAAAAGCTAACGCGAGAGAAGTTTGAAAACAACGGGACTAATGACGACGACGACGACGACGACGACGACGACGACGACGACGACGACGACGACAACGACGACGACACTGAAGTCGATATAATCACTTCTGAGATGTTCTTCGTTAGATTTAGTATGTCTTGACTTTGTTCTAAATCATTTGATACAGATATAACTCTAGGGTACTTGAAAGGTGAGCGACGAGAGAGAGATAGAGAGAGAAAGAGAGAGAGGGGGGGAGGTAGAGAGAGGGAGAGAGAGAGAGAGAGAGAGAGAGAGAGAGAGAGAGAGAGAGAGAGAGAGAGAGAGAGAGAGAGAGAGAGAGAGAGAGGGAGAGAGAGAGAGAGAGAAACATTTCGCCTAAGTACCTTTTATTTGTCAAGTCATTGTGTATGTGCGCGTTCGCGTGTGTGTGTTACACGCACACACACACCCAACTCCCCTCCCACGAGAGTTGGAGTAACGACACGAAGCGCAGCAATACTGAAATTATTTCAGACCTGGGCAGGATTCGAACCCGGACCGCCCTAGTGACAATCAGAGCCTCTACCAACTGCGCCATCGAGTCGTGTGTGTGTGTGTGTGTGTATTTACCTAGTTGTACAGTATTTACCTAGTTTTATAAATCACTGCAGACTTTCTGTTTTTCATATCACTATCTTCAACTCTTACTGTGATCATCTCTACCCTGTTCTCTCCGTATATAACTTTCGTTGGATTTATGTTTTTCTTAACCAGGACCATGACACTTCTACCTCGTTTCTCCTCCCTATTTCTAAAACAGTGATTATATAATTCATGTACATCACTGGTACGTGTGTGTGTGTGTGTGTGTGTGTGTGTGTGTGTGTGTGTGTGTGTGTGTGTGTGTGTGTGTACGCGTGTGTTTATGATTCACCATGGTCTTGGATCACGTGTTGACTCGTGATCAACAGCTATTTCCCTCTCGGAAGAGAGCTCAGAGCTCATATATTACCGATCTGTGGGTAATGCTGTGACCTTGTGTGTGTGTGTGTGTGTGTGTGTGTGTGTGTGTGTGTGTGTGTGTGTGTGTGTGTGTGTGTGTGTGTGTGTGTGTGTGTGTGTGTGTGTGTGTGTGTGTGTGTGTGTGTGTGTGTGTGTCAGAAGGATCATGTCCTCCAGATGCTGTTTAGAGTCTGATCTCAACAGAAAGTCTTTCACAGGTAGAATGGACGTTACTCCTTGTTTTAATTGACTTTTACATTTGAGCAATTTATAATTAAAATGAATGATAAACACTAAATAATCTGAATCCATTAGAAAAATAAACGTTAGGAGCTGCTAGAATTAAATAATTTGATAAAGTCCAAATTTTTTACGGGGTACATCTGCGAAAGCTCGCGAAATAACGTAAGCTGATTAATTAGTAATTGGATTCCACATACTAATTATCGGACAAAGTAAAAACAACTATTTTTGTAATGATCTGCACTCTGCCAATATTTGGTTAGTAACTACTAGATGTTAATTGATTACATTTATATGAAAAAAATCGAATAACTACAAGTTTGTGATTCATTCAAATTTGAGGATTGCACTCTGCCAATATTTGGTTAGTAACTACTAGATGTTAATTGATTACATTTATATGAAAAAAATCGAAGGGCTAGAAGTTTGTGATTCATTCAAATTTGGGGATTGCAAACCAAAAATGAACGTTTAAGAAAAATATATTCGAGTTGTTTACATAAAAAGTGTACAGAGATTCTGGAGTGCTGCGTTATGGAGATAATAAAAGCACGTTCCGCATCCCATGCCAACCCCGTCTCCTCTCTTTCTCCTTCTCTCTCTCTCTCTCTCTCTCTCTCTCTCTCTCTCTCTCTCTCTCTCTCTCTCTCTCTCTCTCTCTCTCTCTCTCTCTCTCTCTCTCTCTCTCTCTCTTTCACGCACGTTCTTGTGTAGTGAAATAGGATGCACTCCGATATAATTAATCTCCCCCTCTCACTCAGACTGTGCACGGCCTTGGGTGCGAGACGGATGTCGCCCATTTCTCAAAACAATCCGCGCAGGCCGGGACAGGCGTCGATTTTTTTTTTTTTCTTCTTCTTCTTTTTCCCGCCCAATCTGTGACTGCTGCCACAAGGCATGGCGGACATTGTTGCATCAAAGAATGCACACAAGGTTCGGCAGCTTTCTTTCTTTCATTTATTCGCCTTCTTCGTCTTCTTCCTCTTCCTATCCTTCCTCTTCTTCCTTTTCTTGATTTTCTTTACTGCTTCTACTGTTTTTCTATCCAATGCATTATCCTTATTTTTTATATATATACAAAAACAAACGCTCGCACACACAGAAGTACAAAGAATATCACCACTCGTATGTTAAAAGATATTACGAAATTCAAGTAGAGAGAGCCACATGCCTTTACTTTATCGCAATAATGTTTGATCACAAGTGTGTGCGTGTGTGTGTATTCACCATGGTCTTTGGATCACGTGTTGGACTCGTGATCGACAGCTATTTCCCTCCCGGAAGAGAGCTCAGAGCTCGTATGACCGATCTATGGGTAATGCTGTGACCTTACACGCACACACACACCCAACTCTCCGTCCACGAGAGTTGGAGTAGCGACTCGAAGCGCAGCGATACTGAAATTAGTTCAGCTCTGGGCAGGATTCGAACCCGGACCGCCGTAGTGACAGTCAGAGACTACCAACCGCGCCACCGAGTCGTGTGTGTGTGTGTGTGTGTGTGTGTGTGTGTGTGTGTGTGTGTGTGTGTGTGTGTGTGTGTGTGTGTGTGTGTGTGTGTGTGTGTGTGTGTGTGTGTGTGTGTGTGTGTGTGTGTGTGTGTGTGTGTGTGTGTGTGTGTGTGTGTGTGAGGTTGATTATGGTCTTGGATCACGCGTTAGATTTGGGGGTTGACAGCTATCGCGCTTTGGAATAAATGCCCCAATCTATGGTTAATGCTGTGACTGTAAAAAAAACACACACACACACACACACACACACACACACACACACACACACACACACACACACACACACACACACACACACACACACACACACACACACACACACACACACACACTAAAATTGCCCAGCAGAGTAGGGTGTTTTGTTGCAATGACTGTCATTTATTTTATATTATTTGTTTATTTATTTTGTTATCATTTGTCTGTTTGTTTATTATTATTTGCTTGATTCTCATTTATCTTTAGTTACATGTCAATATATTATTATTTACTATTTACCTGTTTGTTTATTATTTAACTATACCTATGTATTTATTTATGTATTTTATTTATTATTATTTACATTATTATAATCTTATCTATAAATTTATTTATTTATTATTATTATAATTTTTTTCGCATCCGACTTAGATATGGACCAAAAAGTCTCCTGTCAGCATGCTCCGCCTTTGTAAATCCTTTGTAAATCATGCTTTTCATACTTGGGCTGGGGCCGAACTCAAGACTGCTTAGTAGCCAGGCGAGGATGGTAATACTACAACAGCAGGCAGTGTGTATGCGTGCGCGCGCGCGCGTGGGCACAGGCCAGGTCCTTTCTAGTTCAAATTTATGCTCAAGGATCTTCTTCATCTTTAAATCTCCATCTTTCCCTCCTTCTCTCCCTCCTCCTACTCCTCCTTCACTCCGAATTCCAACTCCTTCTGTACCTACTTCCTACCCAGTTTTCCTTCTTCTGTGCCTCCTTATACTCCTCATCCTCTCCTCTCCTCCCCTCCCCTCCCCTTTCCTCTCCTCTTCTCCTCCCCCACGCCCTCTCTTTCTCTTTATTTCCCTCTATCTCCGTTCTCTCTCCCTTTATTCCTCCCTTTCTCATGGTTGTTTCTCTCTTCCCTTAATTGATTTCCTAATAACCAAGCTGCCTCTTCCGAGGGCCGAGGGGAAGGGAGGAAACACAAAGGAACACAAAGGAAGAACAAACAACAGCAGGCCTACTGGCCCTAACAAGGTTGTTTGTATTAACTAAACTAAACTACAATTAAGAAAACAGGGCAACTAGGCGATAGAAGATGAACTAGCACTACTGCTACCACTATCCTATCCAATTGCAATTACATGCCGGGTTGTCATATCTTTTACTGCAAAGGATAATATTTTATTTGCGGGTTAGATCCCAAGTATTTATCTAAGCGATTTTTAAATAAAGGGGGCGTAGGCGGAGGGCAGGAGGTATGTGGGAGGATCGAAAGGTTCTTTGGGGGTGGAAGGGAAGGTGTCCTCGAAACAGGAGCGGGGACGGGAACAAAAAGAAAACGGGCTCGAGAAAGCTGGGCCTCTCCTTCTCTCTCTCTCTCTCTCACACACACACACACACACACACACACACACACACACACACACACACACACACACACACACACACACACACACACACACACACATTGAGAGCGATAGAGAAGATGAAATAGGCCTCCGATACCGAATTGGGTGGCGGGGTTGATAGAGTACTGGTCTGCCATTACGAAGGTGCTGCAGTACCTGGTTCGAATCCTGCCTAGGGCCGAAATTATTTCGGTATCGCTGCGATTCGGGTCGTTACTCCGACTCTCGTGGGCGGGGAGTTGGGTGTGTGTGTGTGTGTAAGGTCATATCATTACCCATAGATCGGTCATACGAGCTCTGCGCTCTCTTTCGGGAGGGAAATAGCTGTCGATCACGAGTCCAACACGCGATCCAAAGACCAAGGTGAACACACACACACACACACACACACACACACACACACACACACACACACACACACACACACACACACACACACACACGGTTCGATGGTGCAGAGGTACCGTTTGCAACTATTAATCCAGCGGTCCGGGTTCGAATCCTGCCCAGGGCTGAAATAATTTCAGCACAGCTGCACTGCGAGCCGGTACTCCAATTCTCGTAGGCAAGGAGTTAGGCATGTGTGAGTGAGGTCACAGCATTACCCATAGATCGGGCATTAATGAGTTCTGAACTCTCATCTGGGAGGATAATAGCTGTCGATTACGAGTCCAACACGTGATCTTAGATCATGGTGAATCTCTCTCACACACACACACACACACACACACACACACACACACACACACACACACACACACACACACACACACACACACACACACATACACACACACACACACACACACACACACACACACACACACACACATACACACACACACACACACACACACAGAGAGAGAGAGAGAGAGAGAGAGAGAGAGAGAGAGAGAGAGAGAGAGAGAGAGAGAGAGAG
>NC_134799.1:56297198-56304698 GCF_046742065.1 Oratosquilla oratoria
CCCCTTCTTTCCTCATCTTCCGTATTCTTCTTTCTGCAACATATATTTTTGCTCCGCCTATTTTTCTTAGTTTTATATTCATTTTACCACTTCGCTTTTTTGCTCTCCGTTTCCTTGTCTCTTTTTTTCTTTCTTTCATTCTTTGTGATCCTCCCGCTCTATCATTTCTCATAATTGTTATCATCAGTCTAGTCGTCGTCATCGGCAGATGTGTGTTTTCGTTGTTGTCTTCCAACAAACATGGTCGCCGGCCAAAAAAGTTTTTCCTCGTTCCATCCCACCTTCGTATTTTCGTCACCGCCCACGCTTTGTCCGCAGCAGCCAGTAGGCAAAGGCAGCGAGTTGCAGCATCAGAAACGAATGCAATAGAAATAACTGGACAAATTTAGATTTAAAAAGGAAATAGGCAAGAATTGGTTTACTAATAGTGTGGTCGACGAATGGAATAAACTTAGTAACCATGTAGTAAGCGCTGAAACTATCAGTTGTTTTAAGAAATGATTAGACAACTTTATGGATGGGGATGGTAGGTGGTGATGGATACAGAGCTGCCTAGTGTAGGCCTTATGGTCTCTTGCAGTCTCCTTCATTCTTATGTTCTTATGTTAACTGCAACAGGAATGAATGGAATTGAGCCTACTTCAGTAGGAACACGATGAGCGGTAGCAGGCACAACGGAAACAGCTGAAGCATAGATAGTAACAGTAACAGGAAGCAGAGCTGGAGCAGATACCAAAGAACGTGTACGCTAAAGACCAGCAGGTCTATCAGTTGTTGGAACGTGTACTTCGGGAGTGAGGTAGTAGCCACACAGGATCAACTAGACACACCGTGAACCTGATCACCAAGCCGCTGTCCGTCCCGACGGAAGTTTCTCGAGAGAACCTTCCAGTAAAACCTGAAGGTGTGGATCCTGATCCACAGAAACTCCTCCTTACTGGCTCTATTCTACTTCAGAACCTTTAACCGGGCGATCTCCCTTGGGAGTCCTCTTAAATTGACTGCTGGGTGCAGAACACCCGATTCTTCGTCTTTTTCCTGCTCCCTCTGTTTTTTCTTTTCCACTTCTTCTTCATTTTCTTCCTAGTCCTAGTCCTCTCCCTCTTCCTCTTCAACATCCTCCTCGTTTTCTTCCTGTTCACTTTTCATCTTCCTCCTATTTTCCTCTTCCTCTTCAACATCCTCCTCGTTTTCTTCCTGTTCACTTTTAATCTTCTTCCTATTTTCCTCTTCCTCTCTTGGTTCTTCCCTTCGTCCTATTCCTCCTTCTCCTCCTCCTCCTTCTCCCACTCCCCCGCCCATCCCTCCTTCCCCTCCTCCCCCTCCTCTTCTACCTCCCTTCTTCCTCTCCCTCGTCTTCTTCTTTATGTTGAAGGTGCTTTAGTCTCGAGCTCAATTTGACCAATTTCCCTTAGAGGAGGTAAGACGATGGGCGATGAAGGTCCTCCACTTAGCCACGTCCCAGCTGTCTGCCGTAGGCACCAACCGCCACAGGAACCCGCAGCCGCAGGCACCCGCCACTGCAGGCACTCGCCGCCGCATCTGAAATACGCTCATTACTTAAGTGACAATTTCCGGCCCCCCACCAGGAACCGGCCCGTGAACTGGGACGTCAGCGGCCATTTCCCTTCCGCGGAAGACTCTGAGGACCTCTTCCTGGAATGACACCTCCATTTCCTCCCGAGAGACCAACTCGGGCGGTAAACAGCGAGGGATCGTTGTCTTGGTAATGAGGACGATAACAATCGTAACGAACTTGTCAGCGTTCGTCGTCGTTATGAATTTGGAAATTCCCGTAGTTGTCAAGTTCGGCAAATGAATGAATAACCGTCACAGCAACCGGTGATGCTTCCGTGTCCTTCTTGTCCAATTTTGGTCAAGTGTGTTGAAATGATCATTGCTGTCGTATTCTGGTTCTCTCCTATCTCGGCAGTTATACCTGGGTCTCCATCCATTCACCCTCCCCTCCCCTCCCCCCTCCCCTCCCTCATTCTCCCCTCCCCTCATTCTCCCCTCCCCTTCCCTCCATCCCCTCTCATTCTCTTTACCCTCGTTTCCTCTCCATTTGCGCTTCCAGTTCATCTTTTATTTAAACTTTCATCCTGCTCCTCATCTTTAGCGTCCGCCTTCTTCCTTCCCCCAATCTTGATCAGTGTTCAGTGTCTGTTTATTCCATTCCAACCTCTTTTCATTTACATCTCTTACACCTTCACCTCTCTCTCCTCCTCCTCCTCCTCCTCCTCCTCCTCCTTCTCCTTCTCTTCCTCCTCCTGCCTATTCCCCAGTGGCCTTCTTTCCTTGGTCTGGACAGGAGCCAGACTAAAGACCGGCCCCCGTCTCGCCATAATGGCAATAAAGGGATCTACTTTACAGTTCGCAGTTAAATGTAGGTAAAAGGATGGGAGAGTGAAGGGGCGTAGGAACAAGGATTAAAGCAAGGATATTGTGAACCAGGAGGTGAGAGACAGAAAAGGAAAGAAGGAGGCTATCGAGTTTAGAATCATGTTGGTAAAGACTGAGAATTTCTCCCTGGAAGGCAGACACAGGTGGTTGGCGCAGGTGGTCGGGAGAGGAACCTGGTACAGGTGGTTTGTGTAAATGACCAGTGTACTGTACATAAGAACATAAGAAAGAAGGAGACTGCAAGAGACCATAAGGCCTACACTAGGCAGCTCCGTATCCATCACCACCTGTCATCCCCATCCATAAAGTTGTCTAATCGTTTCTTAAAACAACTGATAGGTTCAGCGCTCACTACATGGTTACTAAGTCTATTATTCGTTACCTACCCCATTAGTATACCAATTCTTGCCTATTTCCTTTTTAAATCTAAATTTGTCCAGTTTATAACCATTACTCCGAGTCCTGCCCTGTTGTTTTAATATGATGACCTTGTTTGCATCACCCTTGTTAAAACCTTTGATTCACTTAAACACCTCTATTAGATCACCCCGCACTCTGCGTCTTACCAGAGAGTGTAAGTTAAGGGATTCGGTGGATAGTGGCTGATGGAGGGATCTGGTACCTAGATCGGGGGATGGGGGTGATAACTTACCGGATGATACGAGCATGAGTCTGGTGTTTTGCATTGGACCGGAAAAGTTCAAAGATCTAGAGCCGTAGTCCAGACCATGAGGTCCAAGAACCCCAATTAGGAGGTCACAGTTTCACAAGTAGGACCACAAACCGAAAACGAGTGGTATTTAGTGGACGCCAAATGATTTTATCTAGTGTTGAAGTGGTCTGTCTTTCCAGGAGGCTAAAGAACACCAATACATAGGTTGAGAATCCGTGACTCGAGAATGTACTGGACATATTTGTTTCTCAGAAGGTTGAAATAGTTTGGGGTGCGTGCATTGTGGAAACAGCATTGTTGTTATAGGCTAGTTTACCAGCGCTTCCTTCCTTATGGACATTCTCGCGATGGGAACAGGGTAGTCGGACACGGTAGGATGGGGGCGCCTTCTCAGTAAGCCCAAGGACCGAACAAACCAAGGGTGGTTCATCGTGGATGCCACCGGCGTTTGGTATACGAGACTCAGTCGAAGACTTCTTCAGGTTAAACATCTTCAGAAGACCCTCACCAGATGCACAGCCAGCGTGTAGCCCATCACCCACTCTCTCCTATGCCCTCATGACGACGCTCTTGACTCGTTCTCACGGCTATTGAGCGGGAAGGAAGAACAACTGACAGCCGCGTTTGGGCCATGTTCACACAGGGCGGCCAGAAAGCGTAGTTCACTTGCGGAAGGTGGGATGAGAGGTGACTTATTAGGAGACAGACTGATGGACTAACGAGGTAGAGTGTGTGTGTGTTTGTATGTGTATATATACATCTCTCTTGATGGTGTATTGGTCTAGTCACTCGGCACTGGTAACGTTCTCGCCGCATGAGTTCGAGTCCTCGGGCGTACTACGTTTCAATTTCTGCATGCGCCTAGATGGCTTAGAATTAAAGTGCAGTGTGGTTGATAAAAAATATATGTGTGTGTGTGTGTGTGTGTGTGTGTGTGTGTGTGTGTGTGTGTGTGTGTGTGTGTGTGTGTGTGTGTGTGTGTGTGTGTGTGTGTGTGTGTGTGCGTGTGTGTGCATGTGTGTGTGTGTGTGTTTGAGTAAGGGAGTGAGAGCGTGAATATGCTGGAAAAAAATCACTTGAGAAGTATAAGAAAGACCTCAAGAAAGAGATCTTGGAAATAATTTTGAGGCTTCGAAACATGGAGACTTGGAAAGGCCTCGGTTATAGACGATTGTATCCAATAAGTACAACCATCATAAAAGTGTTCCAAGGAAATCTGAGAAGAATCACATGCGAAATGATAACGGAACACAGATGTCAGTTATAGATTTTATTGCAGATGAACCGTTGGTGTAGTTTAACGTGAGACAGGTCGATTAACTCGAGTTAGGTAGATATTTCGATGGCGATAACAGCCTTTCTACCCTTGAGGACGACATCATGCCGATGAGGCGGATTCATAAAGATGGTTAATGTAAGGATAACGAGAAGGTCGGCGGAATGGCGTGATAGTAGGAGTTCAAATGGTCATCATTCTTCTTTGAGTGGAGATTATTCTTTAACTATGAAAGAACGCTACGCGACTCTTTTCCGTGAGAACACCATTGAAGAATTGAGACAAAGGCCCACTGTGATGTGAACTGTGGAAGTAAAGTAAGAAGTATGAGGAGAACGATGTATCCTTTACTGACACTAAAAAAAAAACAATAAAAGAATAAATTTACGAGCAGGCTAGCGCATGCGCAGTTTAAGTATATTATTCCTCGGATGCAAATTGCTTATTAAGTAAATTTGCTTGTAGTGTATATTCTTATTTGACGTTGATTGTGTATAGTTACTTTGCATAATTACTAGCAAAATATATTCATATTTTTCCAGCTAAACTCTTCTCCCTACAGTTTGAGCCATCGTTTTGTTGCTGTCGCTGTTGTTGTCGTTGTTTTTGCTGCTGTTGTTGTCGTTGTCGTTGTTGCTGTTGTTGTTGTTATTGTTGTTGTTGTTGTCGTTGTTGCTGTTGTTGTCGTTGTTGTTGTTGTTATTGTTGTTGTCCTTATTACGTAGACTTCCCCCCCCCCCCCGATATTTAACTTTCGGTGCTCCAACATGCAGCCCAGCCACCGACTTGTTACTGCCAATAGAGATCTACATAAGTCAGCCAGTTGGCAAGAACTGTACACCCGATGACCATTGAGCTCTCAAGTGCCGTAGTGCTTAAGACAGCTAAACAAATTGTTACATAAATAAAAACTCGCGTATGCATTTGCGAATGGATCAAAATTTTCAAGATATCAAAAGGTACAAAAACACTAGAATATAAATAAACACGAAGAATCACATGTAAACGCGTACACATGCCACAAGTGTGTACGTTTCCATGTGAGTGTGGATACACTTGTTTAAACGTATTTTGTGTGTATTCACCTCGGATCTGCTGCAGTCTCTGTCGAGACAGCCAGACACCACCCTACGGCAGTAAGCACAGAGCTCATTATTTGCCGATCTCTGGGTAGGTCTGAGACCACTCACACACCACACACCGGGACAGCAAGGTCACAACTCCTTGACTAACGTCCCGTACCTACTCACTGCTAGGTGAACAGGAGTTACACGTGAAAGGAGACAAACCCAACTTATCTCCGCCCGGCCGGGGAATCGAACCCCGGTACTCTGGCTTGTGAGGCCAGCGCTTTACCAATCCGCCACCGAGCCGTGTGTGTGTGTGTGTGTGTGTGTGTGTGTGTGTGTGTGTGTGTGTGTGTGTGTGTGTGTGTGTGTGTGTGTGTGTGTGTGTGTGTGTGTGTATGCGCGCGCGCGTGTGTGTGTGTGTGTGCGAGAGAGAGAGAGAGAGAGAGAGAGAGAGAGAGAGAGAGAGAGAGAGAGAGAGAGAGAGAGAGACAGACAGACAGACAGACAGACGGATGGACAGACAGACAGACAGAGAGAGAGAGGAAGAGAGAGAGGGAGAGAGAGAGAGAGAGAGAGAGAGAGAGAGAGAGAGAGAGAGAGAGAGAGAGAGAGAGAGAGAGAGAGAGAGAGAGAGAGAGAGAGAGAGAGAGAGAGAGAGAGAGAAGAGAGAGCACCTTTGCATACAAACGAGTTGTGTACAAGTATATATATATATATACAAACTTGTTTGAAAAAATACGAGTGTTTGCCATGCTTGTAGTGTAACTTTTTTCCATGTACATGAATGACACATGTTCTCTTCCACGTATGAACTCCACGATCATGTTCACAGGGCTGTGAGCAGATCACCTTTGAGCTTGTTATACCCTGATGCACCAAAATGCACGCGAGTTGATAAGCTGCTGAGCAAAAGCGTAATTACATTTACGCTTTATCGTAGGAAAGGTGGGGTCGTGGGGAACACAAATGTAATGTAATGTCCATAATGTTTTCATTGTGGACATGTGTTCTATGTTCTGCCTCACATTCACAATGTTTTAATTGTGGACATGTGTTCTAATGTTCTGCCTCACGCCCTCTAAATCTGACCACTTCACTCGCTTTCCTTACCCTTTCTACTCCCTCCTCCCTCTTCCCTCCTCCCTCTTCCTTCCTCCCTCTTCCCTCCTCCTCCCTCTTCCCTCCTCCTCCCTCCTCCCTCTTCCCTCCTCCTCCCTCCTCCCTCTTCCCTCCTCCTCCCTCCTCCCTCTTCCCTCCTCCTCCCTCATCCCTCATCCCTTTTGCATCCTTTCTCTCCCTCGTTCCTTCTTATATCTACCCTCCCTCATCAATTCCTCGTATGAGTTACTGACTGCATGTTCTTATGCAGTGGATATTCTAGGGACTAGTGACATCACCATGAACCAGAATCGCGCAGCATTCTTTCGTAATTGAAGAGTGATCCCCACTCAAAAGGGAATGTTGATCTATAATAACGCCTCCCCTGCCGTTCTGCTTCTGCCCTCCTTTCTTGTCTCCCGTATCATTTGTTTTTTGACTCGCGTCTGTTCGGTGTGATAATGTTCCCCAAAGATGGAAGCGCTACATATTCCTTTTCTATATACTCCTTTCCATTTCCCTTCCCTCAAATCTACTCCCTCTAAATCGTCCCTCGTCAATTTCCACCCTACGTTCCCCCTTCCCCCTCGCTTCCACCCTGCCTCAACTCACCCTCAGTCAACACGCAAGTTCAAACACTCTCACCCTTCCTTCACCCTTGCCGTCCTTCGACCCTCACCCTCACCCTCACCCTTTACGGCTCCAAGTCTGTTGAACTCTACTCACCCTCAGGCTTTATCCTAACTCCAAATGAGATTCTTCTTCCACTACTGGCTTCCTCCGACCTTTGCCTGTGCGCACCTTTCATTCTTGCCTTCCCTCCACACTTCCCCCCCCCCGGCGTTCTTTCTCCTTAGTCTTCGCTTCCTAGGTGGCTATGCACACACACACACACACACACACACACACACACACACACACACACACACACACACACACACACACACACACACACACACACACACACACACACACACACA
>NC_134799.1:56312198-56329698 GCF_046742065.1 Oratosquilla oratoria
CATAGAGGGTTTAGGGAGAGATGTCAATGTAGCGGTATTGGGAGATCTCAATACTTGGGTAGGGGATGAACCAATAGATGGAGTGGTTGGGAAGTGTGGAGTTCCAGGAAAAATCGTAGTGGAGAGATGATGGTGGAAATGTGTCTTGAGAGTTGATGATAGCAAACACATTGTTTAGGAAGAAAGTCATGCGTAAGTACACATGGGAGAGGGTGGTGGATGAAAGAGTGGTAGACAGGGGTTCAATGGTAACAAGGAGAAGAGTAGGAGGTTTTGGAAGTACATGTTCTTATGGGAGAGAGTTAGGAATATCAGATCATTCTTTGGTGGATGGTAAGTTGAGTGTGGAGGATAGATGGGGAAATAGGAAATGGACAGACGACAGGGAAGTGCTTAGATTAAACTGTTTAAATGAGAAAGAAAAGGAGGAGTACAAGAAGCTGAGAGAAGAGTGGGAGGGAGTGAAGGATAGAGTAGAACTAGGAATGTGAATATTTCAAGGAGGGAGTCACAAGGTGTGTAAGGATAGTGTGTGGAACAAGGAAGACGGGAGGAAATAGAAGGAAGGATAGCGAGTGGTAGGATGATGAAGCAAAGAAGGTTGTAGAAGAGAATAAACGAGCATTCACAGATTGGTTACAAAATTGGACGAGAGAATCATATGAGAGGTAGAAAGAAAAGAGAAGAAAAATAAAGCATAAGATCAAGGAGGCAAAAAAGAGAGCAGATGTGAAATGGGGTAAGAGTATGACAGAAATTTTCTAAAGTAATAAAAAATCGTTTTGGAAGGAAATTAAGAGAGAAAGAAGGGCTGAACCAAGTAGAGAAGAAAAGGTAAAACGTGCAAATGGAGAGATAATTAAAGAGTCATATGCAGAGTATTTTAGGGAGTTGCTAAATATAAAGGAGGATAGGGAGGGAAAGATAGTTGCAGTGGAAAGCGCTAAGAAAATTACAATGATGAGTGAGGAAAATGGAGGAAAATAAGAAAAGATGAGTTGAAAGCAGTTATCAAAATAATGAAAGCAGGAAAAACACCTGGGTCAGATGGGTATCATGCGGAGTGTTTAAAAAAAGGGAGGTACAGTGATGGTAGAGTGCTTGGTGAGGTTGTTTAATGTTTGTCTAAAACAGAGTAGAGTGCCGGAGGACTGGAGGATTGCATGTATATTTCCGCTTTACAAAGGAAAAGGGGACAAGTGTGAGTGCAGTATTTTCAGAGGGATCAGTTTGTTGAATGCAGTTGGAAAAGCTTATGGGAGGCTTTTGATTGAGAGGATTAGGAGAGGAACAGAGGGAGTAATTGGTGAGGAACAGTGCAGGTTTAGGACAGGTAGGAGTTACGTGGATCAATTTTTTTGTGGTAAAGCAGATATGCGAGAAAGCTTTAGGAAAAGGTAAGAATGTTTTTTAGGCATTTATGGATTTAGAAAAGGCTTATGACAGGGAAGACAGGAAGTGACTGCGGGAGGTATTGCTGATATATGGGATAAGAGGAAAGCTGTTAAGAGAAGTCAAGAGGTTTTACGAGAGTAGTAGAGCCTGTGTTAGAATTAGGAATGGAGAGAGCGAGTGGTTTGGGGTATTGGTGGGACTTCGCCAGGGATGTGTTATATCGCCATGGCTATTCAATTTATACATGGGTGTGGAGGTGCGAGAGGTAATTACAGGGATAATGGGCCGGGGATTGGAGATGGTTAAAGAAAATGAAGAAAAATGGGAGATTGGCCCGTTGTTGTTTGCTGACGGCACTGCGCTCGTAGCAGGATCAGAAGAGGGATTAAGGAAGTTAGTGACGGAGTTTGGGAAGGTGTGCAAAAGAGGGAAGTTGAAGGTAAATGTGGGTAAAAATAAGGTGATGAGATGTACAAAGGAAAAGAATGCCAGCAAATTGGAAGTGAATATTAAGGGAGAAAGACTGGAGGAAGTGGATAGCTTTAGATACTTGAGTGCGAGTGTGGCGGGAAAGGGAGGAATGGAGGTGGAGGTAGTATGTAGATTGAGATAAGCAAGCAAATTCTTTGGGAGATTAAAAAGTGTAATGAGAAATAGACGTTTGGAAATGGATGCTAAGAGGAGATTGTATGTAGGAGTGATTGTGCCAATACCACTACATGGGGCAGAAACATGGAACACACCCGAGGAAGAGAGGATGAGTATAGATGTGTTTGAGATGAAATGCCTGAGAATTATGGTAGAGGTTACAAGGCTGGAAAGAGTGAGAAACGAGGAGGTGAGGAGGAGAGCGTGGGTGGATAGGGAGCTGGGAGATAGGGTTGATGAAAAAAATTGGGATGGTTTGGGCACATGGAAGGAATGAGTGAAGAAAGATTAGTAAAAGAGGTGTGGAAAGTAGAGGTGGGGGGAGTGAACATGAGGGGTCGACCAAAGATGAAATGGATGGATGGGGTAAGAGGGACATTGGGAAAGAGGTGAATGTCTGTTGAGGAAGGAAGGGAGAAGACAGAAGATAGGGGTAAGTGGAGAATGGTTGTGTATGGATAATGTTGTGATGCATGGAAGGGAGTGGGTAGGGGATGGGGGGTGAGGGAGTATGTGTGAATGGTATTTTGATGCAGCCCAGAGGGATTTCTTTCGAACTCTTTTTCTGCATGAGAGAAAGGAGAGGAGGGGGAGGGGTCGCCGATTAAGTGAAGCCGCTTTGCTGTGGATGTGCTTTGTTTTGCTGCATTGCTTCTGACCCAGGGCAGTAAGTGTGATGCAGGGATGGCCCCTCATCCAGTAGGAGCCAAGAAAAAGAGGGAGGGAGGGGTGGTGAATGGTAGTGGAGTATGTGGGCATGAAATGGGTAGGAGTCGATTTATACCTTTGACTTTGGCTACCTCCCTTGTATGGGGGAAAAGTTGTTGACATACGTATGTATGTACAGTGCTCGACAACGATGTACGAACGGTTAGCGAGAATGAGTGATGAGGAGTGTTGAGGACTGGTTTTGCTGAAATGCACAAACTTATATAAAGAATTAGCATATGGTTGCATTATTTGACCTATTTTCTTTAAAATGTGTGATTTCCATGTAATTTGATAAAAGAAAAGTTACGTTTTTATCCTCTGCAAAATTACCGACCACAGCTACGATTCGTCCAGCCCGCCATCTATGATCACTGGTGGTATGGATCAAACTGCACTCTATTAAGTTTCTTACTATTGTATTATTAGTGTAATAGATTGCATATAGTTAATATATATGTATATATTTACATATATACATATATTGGGGTCCATCGATCTTCTTAGGATCATTCTTTTGACTGAAGGCAAGGTTCGAAGAGCCTCCATTTGAATATTGATTAATGGCTACTTTATTTGGATATGTAGGGTCCCACTCATATATTGGTATGACAACCACAAAACTAATAACGCGCCTGACATGTCACCTTAGCAATGGAGCTATTAAATTACACTTCACCTCCACACACAACAGATAATTAACTTCGAAATGAAATTATCAAGCCTGTACATACCTAAACTTAGATTAATGTTTTGGTCAAAAGTGTGTTTTATGTGGCTTGATTCAATAATGCTCCTTTCAGTAAAGGAATTACAAGAAGTTGTTTTATTTGCGTTATTCCAGTCGATTAAATTATTATGGTCCGTCACATGGACAAAAATACCACTGGACATTTGCCGACTTCTCACGTTGTATTTGTGTTGGTTAACCCTTCTTCTTCATTATAAAGTCACTCATTGGCCCCTACTTCAGGAGTGATTATTTATAGAAATTATTTGCTTTTGCTTGTCAGCCACTCGCATCAAAATAAATAGGTAAATATACAAATAAGCAAGATAAATTAACAAATGAATCGCCTGAAAAACAAACATACTTTTGCAAATTTTCTACTCTAAAAGTGATGTTCGTCGTCAGAATAAAATCATAAAAACAACAAAAATAATAACAACGATAATAATAACAGTAATCATGATAATAAAATGAAAGCTGAAGGAGAAATATCGTTGTCGAAGACGATGAAGTACCCTTCGCTTGGCCCAATAACCCAAAGTTATTGGATCTTTGGCTATAAAGCATTTACCAGCGCGAGTATGTGCGTAAGAGGCAGGAATCATAATTATTAAATTAAAAACGTTTTCATTGTATCTTATGGACTACTTTTCAAGCAAAACCGAAAGTACGATCAAATAAAAATCAGCATAATCAATCACTGATATAACCTAAAATATCCCAAATATTCTATAGAAAATATCAATAATGACGATAAAGATAATAATGTGCAAATACACTTCGCACATGCACATACACACACGAACACAAACAAACACACGCACATACACACACGCACACACACACACACACACACACACACACACACACACACACACACACACACATAAACACCCACGCACGCCCTCATAGATGTATAGACTCGATGTTTCAATCCTATAAATCCTTGTTTGACTTGAAGCACTTAGCCGTGTGGCCAAGGAATTCCATTACAAGGCAAGACGAGACTCACTGACGTAAATTTACGAGACAGAGGCGAGTTTATGGCGCACGAAGGGGAAGCTTCGGGACCCGAGAGGAAAGATTTAAAACAGATCAACCGAAGCTTAAGGCAACGCGAGCCAATCTGCGGTTCCGAGTTCGAGCTTTGGCGAAAATTCGCCTCGCGTTGGCCAGAACAAACTGGTCGCGACATGCAGTGCTCGAGAAAAGGTGGATTGAGGTATTTGGATTTGGTCGGCTTTGCGGCCTTTTATAGCTCGGATCCCTCTAAACCAAAGGATCTGAACTTTTTTTCTCTCTCTCCCTGAAACCACTTCAGCCCTGGATAGAATCGCTGGGCATACGATAACTGTCGCTAGTTTTTCGTTTGAGAGCCACATTTATGAACCCTTGTGAGGACTATTGTTCGTATTTGTCGCGGGGATCAGGTCAGACTCCACCAACTGAATTTTAGGGTATAGAAGACGGAAGGAGGGTTGGGGAAGAGAGTAAACGTCGGAAGAATTTGGGGGAACGATGGAGAGGGAGGAGAGGGAGAGTGAGAAAGAATGGAAAAGGTGGAGAGAGGGAAAGACGAAGACAAAAGGAAAAGGAATAATACGGAGAGAGGAGAAAGTGAGAGAGAGCAGGGTGAGGGAGGGATAAAGAGAGAGAGAGAGAGGGGCTGGGAAATGTGGGGGAAAACCTAGGCAGTGATGTAAAATGAGTTGAACGAAGAAAGAATGGAAAAGGGAGACGAAAGGATACATAAAAAAGTAAGCCCAGAATGGGATAATCGAACGAAAGGAGAGAGAGAGAGAGAGAGAGCGAGAGAAGCAGAGACAGAGGGGCAAAGACAGAGAGGAAGAGGAAGAGAGGTAGTGGTAGAGGCAGAGGTAGAGGAACTTCAGAAGAGGTCAAGTTATCCTAGAGAGGAGGATAAAGGGTCAAGAGACATAACAGTAATAGCGTAAAATGGAAAACTATTCCGAGGTATCCTTGGAACATTTAAAAGACGTGTTGCTCGAATTTTTGTGCACACAAAGATGGTGATTATGAAGGTTAGTAGGTAGAGGGTGACCGTCATCATATCAAAACAACAGGGCAGGACTCGCAGTAATGGTTATAAACTGGACAAATTTAGATTTCAAAAGGAAATAGACAAGAATTGGTTTACTAATAGGGTGGTTGACGAATGGAATAAACTTAGTAACCATGTAGTAAGCGCTGAAACTATCAGTTGTTTTAAGAAACGATTAGACAACTTTATGGATGGGGATGACAGGTGGTGATGGATACGGAGCAGCCTAGTGTAGGCCTTATAGTCTCTTGCAGTCTCCTTCATTCTTATGTTCTTATCTTCTTATGTATGACAACAACGGCCGAGTGGAGTGAACGGGCAGCCCTTCTTATGGCAGTTAGTAGCGTCCTCGTACAGACGTAAAGGTTTCAACGAATAATATTTTATATTAATCTATCTAACACAGGCTATTATCGGAATGATGTCGTGTTGGTCGTTAGGTTTTCACTAACTTAAACCAAGGACAGCGCAATTGGTTGTTGCCTCCTAATGAAAATTGGTTTTACAAAGACATTCAATCGTGTGTTTTGTTCCTCTCTATTAGACGAGTTTTGTGGAAATGTTGCCTTTATGTGATGTCCATGAAATTTCATTAATTTTAGTGTGAAATTATTTCCATTTCTCGAAAACAATGATGAAAGATACATGGCCGGATTATATCCATGTTTGTACATGCATATATGTACTGTATATGTATGTGAGATTCACCATGGTCTTGGATGACGTGATGGACTCGTGATCGACATTAACCACCCCCACAAATCCACCCCTTGCTCAAGGGGGCAGCAACGACTCGCAGTTACGTAATGGGAACTTTCACGTCCTGAGTGAGACGCGAACTCGGTACCTCGACGTCGACGGTTCGTGATACTGTCTCCTACACCTGCAAGCTGGAAGCGCGGGCGCATGTATGCACGTATGTGCCATATTCATAATTAATTATTGCTTCGAGTTTCATTAAGTGGTAAGTCCGTAGCTTTCCCACTGTGGGAAGATATTATGGATCATTGAGTGTGCTGTACTTATGTGGGACTGTTTCTATATCACCAAAGGTTAACGGGAACTGAGGCCCAAGGAGTGTATAGCCTTCTTTGTATGAATTGTGATTTAGTGTCCCTTGGTCACACCGCCATGGATCTTAATACCAGGTTAACGGAGCACAAAAGATCCATTAGGTATGCCCAGGAAAATTCCGCTGTGTTCCAACATGCAAGTATCAAAAATCATAGTCTTGACTGGGACAAGGCCAAAATTTTGTTTTAGTCCAACTGCAGCTTTAGAAGAAAAATTGTTGAATCTACTTTAATCGATGAATGTCCGAACTTGAACATCTCCAAAAGTCAATGGTCCCCGGACATAATCCCACGGCTAGCTGTGAGCCGTTTGGTTAAAAACTTTCACCCTCCTGACCCCGCTCCCCCCACCAATCTTGACCCCGCTTCCCTTCTGACCTCACACCTTTACCCACACATCCCCTCCCCTCTGACTCCGCCATGCGCGACGAATTGTCATGTTTTTAGCTCTGCCTGTTCACCTTCTACTCATATCTCAATTGTATTTATGTCTCTATAAATTCTTGTAACCTGTACTTTCCAGAAGAGGGCTATAGTTATTAGCCGAAATATAGAAGTTATACTTTCTTACAAGTTTCCTTTTATTCCGACTGTGGGTTCTCAGTGATTAATTATAATATATATATATATACATATATATATATATATATATATATATATTATATATATATATGTATATGTATATACATATATATGTATATATATAAATATATACATATATACTATATATATATATATATATATATATATATATATATGTCTCATCATGAATTTGTAATTTCGGCAGTAGGATACATATCCATTTTTATATGTGTATGTTTTAAATACATTTTTTGTTTTTAGTGTACACATTTTTTCAAGTCTGTATAATATATCCAAGGACGAACGACATAGAGGGCCGCACCATTTGCGACAATATGAACCACAGGACTTCACTTAGCAGAATTGTCCCCGTCTAATCATTCTGGTCAACAAAATTTATTAAAACATCCGTCCCACAAGCAAAAGGAGGTGAACTTGATAGATTTTGTTGTTGTTGATTTCAAATAAGTTTTCACAATTTTTCTATCAGACACAGTTTTTCCGTGATAGCGTATTAAATCTTAAACAACTGTAACTAATAAATGAGGCTGGTATTTCAATTAAACTTACAATTAAACTGTAGAAATGTATTATTTTCGAGTGTATTTTGCTTTTGGAAGATCCTTTTTTTGGAGTCCAACAGTAATCAGCCAACAATGAAGAGCTCCACTTCCCTTGATACCGGGTTTCCATGTTGAGAAGGTCCTGATGAAACCTCTCACCACGCTCGTCACTGACGGCGCCAAGATTTGCAGGGGAAAAAGTCCAAGTGAGAGTCTAGGAAGTGGATTTTTTGACTCATTGTATTTCAAGGCATTGCAGGATGTCAGTAGCTCTTTTACGATTTCAGAATAATTATTTGTTTTGTGATTCCCCAAAAACTCTAGCAAACTTTCTTAAATAACAACCCTGCAGCTTTTTTAAGTTCATTTAGCTCTTCATCAAAGTTTTGGTCTATCATCAGTTCCCTAATCTGTGGTCCAACAAAAATACTTTTTTTTTTTTTTTTTTTTTTTGCGTCACTAAATCTAGAAAACTTATCTTTCAAATATGTGAATTCCTTTTCAAGTTCCATCCATACCTTTAACAAAAATTTTCATCAACCCTAGCTTAATATGCAAAGGAGGCATATAAATTTTCTCTGAATCAACAAGAGGAGAATTTAAAACATTCTTCTCTCCTGGGGCCAGAGATCGTATCGGCCACACTTGCTTTTCATAATTACTTTTCTTATCCCGACAGTTCCACTCACAGAGAAAGCAACAAAACTTTGTGTAACCCAGCTGCATTCCATGTAAAAGTGCCACAACTTTTAGGTCACCACAAATATTCCATTTATGTTCTTCATAATTGTTTGCAATAGAAGCTTCATACTTTGATATGTGTCCTTCATGTTAGCTGCATGGGCCAGAGGAACAGAAGGAAACTTATTTCCATTGTGGAGCAAAACAGCTTTCAGGCTCACTTTTGAAGAGTCGATAAACAAGCGCCACTCATTCCTGTCATATATATGGTTAAGTTCCTCCATAACAGAAAAAATGTTCAAAATCACAATGTCGCTTACGATAGCAACTAACTTTGGATTCTTTCTGGAGAAGATTCAAGCCCTTTAACCTGGAAACAAGAAGTTCAGATTGCTTTTTAACAAGTTTGAGTACCGCACAAGATCATTCAAATCTCCCTGACTCAATAAATGTGGTTCACTTGAAGAACAGATTGGCTGAAAGTGGATGTCTTCTGTTTCTTTTTCCATAACATCCTCATTTGACTCATTATCACTTAGTTCCATTTGTTTTGAAGTGTCAGGTACAGGAAAGTCTTGACTGTGAGGTACTGGTCTCATAGCAGATGATGAATTAGGATATTTTACAATATGCTTGGATATTGATGTTATACCTTTTATATTTGTAATGCAGAAGTACCAATCTGAAATATAATCTTTTGATTCTCTCCAAACCATAGGGATGGCAAAAGGCATATGGCGTGAACCTTTCGCCAATGCAGTAAGAACCATGACACAGGTTACACAATACACAGGAGGGGTCCACCTTTTATCCTGGTACCCCACTTTCCAGCCAAAATAATGTTTATAACACTTTTTAATCGATGGCGTGAAATACCGTCTTTGTGACTTGAATGTCAATACACCGCAAATTAAGCAAATATTATCTGGGTGGTTTATACAGTTTATTGGCACTGTGAAGGGGAATGGCGGGTACGCTACTGCACAATATCACAAACTTATTGCCACATAAATGAGCACTACACAACCTCACATCAACACTTCAAACACAGTACTGCCAAACACATAACAATACCACGAAGTGATGCCAAATTCAGTGTTGCCAACCGCTTGATTGAATTTTATCCCACGTAATACACATAACATACCGTGGAACACAAAAACTCTGGGTGATGGAAAAAATTGGACATTGTTTTTAGATTCTGCATGCAAAAATATATAAGATACAGCTATTGTTTTCCTTGGGACAAATTCTTTGTTGACCAGTGTTATTGAATTATGGGAGTGTGGGGATGAGACTGACTTCGAGTGACGTTCTTGATTGGATTTCCCAGCCAAGCTGTCTCCGTTCTTTGTTGCGTTTTTGGAAAAAAAAAATCCCGTTCTTTGTTCACCGCCGTTGTACTTCAATTAGCACAGAATCTGAATGGGGAAGGGGGGGTGGTCGCGCCTTAATGAAATGAAAATTGGTGTACAAACCCCGTAGATTGAGGAAAGAGACGTCACCGTGTGTGTAAAAAGAAAGGAAACGCATAGGCCCACAGAGATGCAAACAGCAAGTAATAAGACAGCGAGTTCTTCGAGCCATCGCAATAGACCTTTCAGCAGCGACGGGTGAGAGGAGATCTATGCGTGAGAGGCTGGTCAGAAATTATGCCACCTGTACCAGCTGCCGCCTTCTTTTACCCTGCCTGCCGCCAAGCTATTTTATTCACCACGTCATAGACCTTCGACAGCGAAGGGAATTGGACTGTGTGTATCGTGACGACTGCAAACGCCGTGAAGTAGAATGGCATTCTCGATGCAAAGTAAGTCTTTCTCTACGATTCCCAGATTTGAGCCTTGCTGTCTCCAGATGATTTAATTTACATCAAGGAGGAGCTCATGGTAAAAGGGTTAAAGTGTTTGTGCCAATCAGTCGGGCATAAAGAACAAAAGCATGTGTATGTGCTTGCATATGCGTTAAGAAAAATGTCCTCAGATATACTTGTACTACCGGTATATATGCTAGCATATATATGCATATGCGTGTTCACCAACGCAGGCACGCACACAGACACGCCCACACACAAACACACACACACACACACACACACACACACACACACACACGCACGCACGCACGCACACACACACAAGGACACACACATGCACACACACACACAACCACAAAGCAGAGAGAGAGAGAGAGAGAGAGAGAGAGAGAGAGAGAGAGAGAGAGAGAGAGAGAGAGAGAGAGAGAGACAGAGAGAGAGAGAGAGACAGAGAGAGAGAGAGACAGAGAGAGAGAGAGACAGAGAGAGAGACAGAGAGAGAGAGAGAGAGAGAGAGAGAGAGAGAGAGAGAGAGAGAGAGAGAGAGAGAGAGAGAGAGAGAGAGAGAGAGAGAGAGAGAGAGAGAGAGAGAGAGAGAGGGGGGCGGAGGGAGACGAGGGGGAGTGAGAATACTTCCCAGATATTGGTGCAACTCTATTGTTGTCGGTAGAGAATTTAGGAGAACATTGACCATGTGTAATTCGGTTCCGCAACAGCCTAATTTAATTCTCAAATTCCCTTTTTCGAGTACTTGTTGCCGGGGGGGGGGGGAGTGTCGATCGTCGGCGGGTTCTAAGCCATTGTAAATTCGAACCGTAAAACCCGTTTGTTCACCAACACTTTGTGAAAACGAGCTTCCAGCGTGAGGTACCGTGTACCGTTGTTTACTTCCCTTCCTACACACACAAAAGTACAGCAAGAGGAAGGGGAGGTGTATATCACCAGTGGAATTTGCTGATACCGTTTGCCAATGGAATTCATCGTTGAACTTCTATGCAGCGTTCCCGGCCAATAACGGAATAAAGTCGTCCTCGTCTTTGTGTCTGTTGTCTCTTCGAGGCAAAATCCCACCCCTTGTCATGCTCTTCTGCGTACCAGCCTTCTCATCTGACTATATACCAGTCTTTTGTTGTAACTGAGTCACGTAGGTCTATGTCGTGTCTTTGAAGGTAAAGAGAGAGAGGAAGGAGGTCCGGTACATGATGGTTCTTGGTTTATAAGGAAGCAGGAGGATAGATGAACAGGAAGTCAGGGGAAAGAAATGAATCCGGTTTTTATTGGTAAATTCTAAATCTACATAGGAGTCCACACATACATACACGCACACGCACGCACACACACGCATACACACACACACACATACATATACACACACATGCGCAAATATACGTGCGCATACACGCAAACATACTCACACACACACGCACACAAGCGCGCACACACACACACACACACACACACACACACACACACACATATATATATATATTTATATGTATATATATATATATATATATATATATATATATATATATATATACATACACAAACACACGCGCACACACGCACAGTCATGTCCGCATACCCGTATGAAGGTGTCACGTTCCTCACGAACTTGGAATGACGTGACACACATGACGTGACCTGGCGAACAACAGCATTGTATTAGTCTAATCTTAGGTACAAACCATTTGTTCTAAGTTTACTATTATTAGGAAATATGTCATTCACACGTGCTTTATGTTATGGAACTTTTCCTCTAACTTATGCGCATATTTGTAGTACCTATATCATATAAGTTCTAACATTATCGTCACAGTCGCCTACCTAGGCTATGAAAAAAATTATGATATTTAGGTTGGGTTTGGCCTTGCTCTCCCACAAAAGAAAACGACAATGTTGAACACAGTCGAGGTGCTTGGCTTTTGTGTGTGTGTGTGTGTGTGTGTGTGTGTGTGTATGTGTGTGTGTGTGATTCACCACAGTCTTGGATCGCGTATTGGACTCGTGATCGACGGTTATTGTCTTCCCGGGTGAGCGCTCGTATATGACCCGGTGTATGGGTACTGCTGTGACCTTACACATATATAAACACACACGCACACACACACACACAGACACATACGCACGCATACACACAAACACACACACCCACAAGCACACACGCACACGCGCTCACACACACACACACAAACACACACACACACGCACACAAACGTACACGTACATGCACACACACACACACACACACAGAAATGCCTACGTTTTATAGTTCCCTTCCTTAACAGTACTTATATCCTCCACTCACGCACGCCCTTACTGCCTCGTCCTTATTTTACTACTTCTATTCTCTCCGGTCCTTCTCCCGTCTCCTACCGTACTTCCCCGTGACTACTCTGCACCAACATCTTTGCTTCTTCCGCAGTTATCTTTCAATCTGCCTTCTGTAATTCTATGTGGCCATATATATTTTTGAAAATGCTGTATTTATTTATTCATCTATTTATTCGTCAATTAATTCTTTTTATATTCATTCTATTTTTTTCATTTTTGAAGCCCCCCTTCCTCGATCGCTTTCGTCGACATTCCTGTAGAACTGTCCACACTAAGAAGCTTTTTCGTTTGCAATCGAATTCCGCAGACTGCTGCAAACAATTTGTAAAATTTGCGAAATGCCTGAAATGCCTGCAAACTTTTAACGAACCGGTTTACTGTCCAAACCTTTGTTGTTAGGAAGACATCTTTTAGTGAGGAGGGTCTAATGAGGCATTCGTTAAAAACCAAAAGATAGATATCAACGGATAAGCGGATTGCAATTTTCAAACCCAAATTTGCCTAATTGACTTTTAGATGCTACCTAAATAAGTATATTAAATTTGTTTTTACGTCATCCTGAAGTTTTCTTACGTTTTTATCGCCAGTTTTATTTCACCTAAACGAGTCGTCTGCTGCAAAAATTGGGAGTAGTGGTCGCCATCTTGATGACGTATAACGGTGTACCTAAAAACAAAGTTGTCGTTGTTTTTGTGCAAAGGACGTGCAGAACCGCGCACTGAATTTTTAGCTATTGTCTCTAATTTTCTCGATTTCCCTCCGTTCTGACCATCTGCAATCGATCGAGAAAGAAGATAAACGAAGTGGATATTATCTCTAATCCTAGGTTTAACCAACGTGTTCGACAACCAAATACCCCGTTCACACGTTCACACATCACTTTAAACACGTGTCTGTCGAACCGCGTTCGACGAACCGTTCGACCGTGTGAACTCTCTCTAAGAGTGAGGAAGAGGAGTTGATTCAAAGTGAGGCTAGGTGAGTATAATTTCAAAATTATTAACAATTGCTGTGGATGTGCTGTGTCTCGAGGCACTGCTTCTGACCCAGGGCAGTGGACAGGATGCAGGGATGACCCGTCATCCAGGAGGTGCCAAGATAAGAGGGAGGGAGGAGGGTGAAGGGGAGTGGAATATATAGGAAATGGAATGGGTGGGAGTGGTTTCTATGCCTTTTTCTTTTTGGCTACCCCCCGTTTAAGGGGGGAAAAGCCTTTGGTATATGTATGTATGTATGTATGTATGTATTAACAATTGCCTATGTGCACAATGTTTTGTAATCAATCATCCCTGCTATCCAGTCATGAGAATATTATTTTCATTTGTGTCTTTTCAGGAATACAAGTGACAACCCAGTGTCAACGAAGAAGTACATCGCGTTCCACTCATGCTTGATGCAACTGTTTGCCACCTTGCCACGTCTGCACCTCAAAATCTATCAGGCTAATTTAGAAAAAGCGCATATTCATCATTGTAAACCAAATGTGTGTCAACAAAGAATGTGGATTTGCAAGGTAATATTATGCATTGTGCAAGTGTTATGAATACCTCAGTACTGTATGAAAAAAATATTGTGTTCACATTGAAGATGGACCCTAAATATTTGATTTTGTAGAAGTAGCCTTCACTAAACTTAGAATGAATAATGATAAATTGCCGTTTTGTTTGAAAGATTTCGCATAACTACTTTTAATGCTTCCAGATCATGGGATAGTCAACCATTTTACCAGAATCTACATTGTTTGGATCCAGCCGTAGCTTGGAACAGTGTGATGGTTTAAAAGTCAAATGTGGTGACAATGAAATAGAAACTAAACAACAGCTCACCTAATTAGGAATGACCTTAGAGTCCCACTGTTTCCCAAACTTTTCTAGTGCGTAGCTCCTTTCAGTAGTAGTAAACCTACCATGAAACCCACCTTATGAAAACGCGCTTATTTTTAACATCGCAGATACATTATTTTGAAATTTAAAAGATTTAACCACAGCAGAAAGAGCAATATATATATATATATATATATATATATATATATATATATATATATATATATATATATATATATATATATATATATTACTAATGATGATCCACTTTCGGAGAAGAATAGGCGAAAGTAAAGAGATCCGTATAGTTTGGTCAATATATGTGATCCTCTTCAGCAGATGTGTTACAGAGTGGAGAGAAGCATATATATATACGAAAGTAGTGAGGTGAACAAGTAGGGACGGAGACTCAGGTCACGTGTCCGGCGCTACGTGGACATTGGTGGATTATATCCGCAGTTACTGTAAGGGGTACCAATCTATTAACAGCTAAGGTTGTTATACAGTCTGGTGACCATTAAACATTGACATTAATATACATATATAAGTAATAGGGAGAGGTCACATAGTGTTCAAATTTTATGAAGGGGGGGGAGGGATATCGTGGTAGCCGGACTGTCGCATCCCACGGCGTGGACCTTGACGATGGAATTATGTCGAACTCTCTTGTTTGTAAATTCAGTTTGCTCCTTGATTAAAAGTGCTTCCAGCATTTGTAGACGTTTCTGTTCTGGAGTCTGTCCTATTACTTTGGTGTTGCCTCCCATGTCGGCAAATTACAGCTAGAATTCTGTATACGAGTCACTTTTTTTTTTTAACATTTTCGGTGATGAGTCACACGCGAAATCTCCCATTCACAATCTTGACGCGTTTTCATTGAGGAATTTGTTCCCTCCTTAACTGCCACAGCGTGTAAAAGACTGCAATTTATGAAAATACTCTAAACCTACTAATTATCAACTACGAAAGCACGATAGTTGATGCTGACTTTGGTGAAAACAATACGACTCGTGGCCACAGCTTAATTGGTTGAAATTTACAAAAATATCCCACAATATACATCTGTATATGTGTGATACTTGACCACAGGAAAATTCATTTTAATGGATTATAATGAGATTATAGTTTATAGATTGGAAGCTTATAGACGGTGAGACGAAATTGGGTGAAAAATCTATGAATCGGAATTTCGAAATATTTTTACCGAATTTATATCCTTCCAAACAACCCGAAGAGGACGATTTGCACGTATAGCATGAGAACCCTTTCAGAAGATCATAAGCTGAAGAGTTTAGTGGAAGAAAAGGGGACCATTAGCGGGGATATCATGAAACTGAGCGGCATCCGAAGGAAAGATAAAAATAAAAAAAAATCCAGACAAAGAGAAGGAAGACCCCAATAAAGTAGGATTCTTGATTAATTGAGAGATTGGTGTCAAGTGAAATTTTGTATCAGTGAGAAGGGTTTAAACTGTGTTTAGGTTATGTAAAAAATTAACATTACGAATAACTTAGATTTGTACACGTAATAAAGGCCTATCATATTATATGGGTAATGGGTAAAAAAAATGAGTACACGTTGGTAATTGGAGACTTAATGACAAAACAGTAAATAGTATGACGAATCGAGCATTGGGAATTTTGCAAAGACTAAAGAAATTACAGGGGAAAGATGCCAGTTAATTTTGCGGAGAAAAAACAATGCGAGAAGAAAAAATACGTTATTCCAAAAGTATGTCGGCCCTACGTGGACCAGGAGAAGTTTAATTGGAACAACAAAAAACTAAATGGACCATATATTGGCAGATAAGAACGACAAACTTTGCACTGTCACTCTTGTAAATTGAAGTGTTGACAGGCAGCAAGTCTTCTAAAAGGCAAATTTTGTTTAAGGTGACGCTACTTTCTGTAATGATTATTTTATTGTAAGTGGTTTTGGTTCTAACTAATCTCTGTAGGCATTCATAATCTTCGATCCGGATTTCGGCTCAACAGAGCCTTCTTCAGGAAGTGAGACAAATATCATTGATGGGCGGTATTTAAGCATCGGTTAAGCGATAATGATGTAAGTTAACCAGTAAGCTGGGAAATGCTCATCAACTAATATTAGATTTCCATTTTCTCAGGCTTCTGGCTTACCTTATGTCCTCAGGCACACGAAACCTTCTTTATTATTTATGTTTTCATTGATATTAATATAAGCAGCTTCAATTGTTTTTCTCAACCTTCTTGTATATCCTTTATTAAAAACGACCGCATTATTCTTAATTAAGGATATACAAAAAGGTTGAGAAAAACAACTGAAGCTGCTTATATTAATGTCAATGAAAACATAGATAATAGAGAAGGCTTCGTATGCCTGGCAAACCCTACCAGCCATGTAATAAATTTAGAAAATAATAAAACTCCGACAATAAGCTCTCCCAGGAGGCCCGTGAGGTGAAGGCAGTGAGTGTATATTTTCTCCGATTGTGACCAAATGATGTAAGTTTTGATAAAGACACTGTGAAGTCGAAACGTCAGTAATAAACTCTCCTACTATTTCCTCGTTTCTTTCTCCACCATCATTCATATATATACAGTATATATATATATATATATATATGTGTGTGTGTGCGTGTGTGTGTGTGTGTGTGTGTGTGTGTGTGTGTGTGTGTGTGTGTGTGTGTGTGTGTGTGTGTGTGTTTGGGCAGCAGGTTTTCCTGTAAACATAGTTGTTGAAGAATACAGTGTTTCTGCATTGATAATCTTACTGAGATTTTCTACTTTTCTGATTGCAGACTTCTGCGTATAATTCAACACTGAGAATCTTGTGCCAAAAAGCACAGTGAAGCACAGCGGATGGTTCTTCTTTATAATCATAACGTTTTGTGCACATTGTACATCATCAAGCGTTAGATGCATTACAAATCAATGACATAAATATACATACATAAGTAATAGGGGAAGGTCACATAGTGTTCAAATTTGATGAAGGTTGGGGACTATCAGGGCGCCCGGACTGTTGCACCCCACGGAGTGGATCTCGAACTCTCTTGTTTGTAAATTGAGAGTTTGCTCTTTGATCAAAAGTGCTTCCAGTATTTGTA
>NC_134799.1:56337198-56349698 GCF_046742065.1 Oratosquilla oratoria
CTGAGATCACTAAAGGATTGAGGGTTGGAAGATTTGGGGATAGGAGTAATGAAGCCTGTCTTCCTATCTGTGTGTGTGTGTGTGTGTGTGTGTGTGTGTGTGTGTGTGTGTGTGTGTGTGTGTGTGTGTGTGTGTGTGTGTGTGTGTGTGCTCGCACGCGTGTGTGTTTGTGTGTGCATTTAACTAACTGTAGTTTACAGAAAAGGAGCAACGCTAGTGGTATCCTGTTTGTTACTCTCCAATTTATCATAACTAGCTTGGACCAATGAAGGGTACCCGCTTGCGGTGGTCCTGCAAGATGGACACAGCGAAGGGGGTGGACATTTTCAAAACCCGTCAACCTTCTCACTTCACTCAGGAAGTGCAGCCCAGAGGGGCCGTGTACGTCTACGGGCTAGGCCCCAAGGTCTCTTTCTATCAACTGTATTCATTACACTTTTTCGCATTTGAGGATCTGTGAATCGGTGACTGCTCTTCTTTTACTACTAGACATACCCGGTAACACAGAAACAGTCCCACATCAATACAACAAAGCCAAAAGTTTCAACCCAGAGAGTTCTGTGGGAGGTTCCGAAAACGGCTGCCTGCCAGTGTGGGGCTGCATAAAAACATAAGAATGAGGGAGACTGCATGAGACCATAAGGCCTACACTAGGCAGTTCCTTGTCCCTTACCGCCTGTCATCTTTATACATAAAGTTATCTAACTTTCTCTTAAAGAAACCCATTGTTTCAGCCCTCACTACATGGTTACTAAGTCTATTCCATTCGTTAACCACTCCGTTAGTTAACCAAATCTTGTTTTCTTCCATCCTAAACTTAAACTTGTCCAATTTGAATTTGGCATTTGCTAAAATTTAGAAGAAAAAAAAATAATACAATAAATTCTTTATACACTGGAGCGCCATTTCCTTCGCCCATCACAAACAAAAATAATATGAATACAGTATTAGTAGATCAAATAGCATTTATTTCCCCTCATTTAGTTAAGCCATAATAATAGATAACCACATCGCTACCACCATCATAACTCCCCACAAGAATAGATGAATAAATAGATCATATTTCTTATATTCCTTCATTTTATTTAAGGAACGATGATAGATAATCACATCGCTAGTCACCAGTGGCATGCTTCCCCAAAGGCTTATACATTATACATACCTCTATATATTGGCTTGTATATTATATATACAAATAATTGCTAACTCGGAGAGAAATTGAATATATATATATATATATTTATATATATATATATATACATATATATATATATAAACACATACACACACACACACACACACACACACACATATATATATATATATATATATATATATGTGTGTGTGTGTGTGTGTGTGTGTGTGTGTGTGTGTGTGTGTGTGTGTGTGTGTGTGTGTGTGTGTGTGTGTGTGTGTGTGTGTGTGTGTGTGTGTGTGTGTGTGTGTGTGTGTGTGTGTGTGTGTGTGTGTGTGTGTGTGTGTGTGTGTGTGTGTGTGTGTGTGTGTGTGTGTGTGTGTGTGTACACACTGGTCAACAAAATTTATGAAAATACCTATCCCAGAAGCAAAAGTTGAATTTAATAGAATTTTTCTGCTGATTTCAAATATATTTTCTTTTTTTTTTCTCTCTCAGGCATAGTTTTTTTTTTGTGACATATTAAATCTTAAACAATTATAATTAATCAATGAGGCTGATATTTCAATGAGACTTACCTTAAAATGTAGAAATGTATGATTTTCGAGTGTATTTTGCATCTGGGAGATCCGTTTTAGTGTCCAACAGTTGTTAGGCAACAATGAAGAGCTCCACGTTCCTTGATACCGGGTTTCCATGTTGAGAAGGTCCTGATGAAACCTCACACCGTGCTCGTCACTGACGGCGCCAAGATTTGTAGGGAAAAGTCCAAGTGAGAGTCTAGGAAGTGGGTTTTTAGGCTCATATTGTATCCCAAGGCCTTGTAGGATGTCATTAGCTCTTTTACGATTTCAGACTATCTATTTGTTTTGTGATTCCCCAAAAACTCTGCGCAAACTTTCTTGTACATGATTTACAAGGTATTTTGTACATACAACCTTTATCACTTTTGACGGAATTATTTATGAGCAATTGTCTTACAGTGTTCTTATTGTTAAAAACTACATTAATGTTAAAACTACATTAATGTAGTTTTTAATCATAAGAACACTGTAAGACAATTGCTCATAAATAATTCCGTCAATAGTGATAAAGGGTGTGAACACAAAATACCTTGTAAATCATGTAATCAGTTTTATATTGGTCAGACTGCTAAAACACTCAAAACACGAGAATTAATCAACATAAGAATACGTTAGAGAGGGAAACCAATCTAGCGGTATATTCAACCACATGAACAATGTTAACCACCCAATTGACTGGAATAACGCTAAAGTATAACAATAACATCACAGAAAGAAATTTAATTGAATGTAGTTTGATCAAATTTACATACATACATACATATACCAAGGCTTTTTCCCCCTTACAAGGGGGGTAACCAAAAAGAAAAAGGCATAAAATCATTCCCACCCATTCCATCCCTGAATACACTCCACACCCCTCCACCCTCCCTCTTATCTTAGCACCTCCTGAATGACGGGTCATCCCTGCACCTTGTCCACTGCCCTGGGTCAGAAGCAGTGTCGCAAGACACAGCATATCCACAGCAAGGCCGCTTCATTAAATCGGCGACCCCCCCTCTCCGTCCCCCCATTGCATAAAATGAGAGGACGGGGAGAAATCCCTTCGGGCTGCGTCAAATTTGCTCACACATACTACCTCACCCCCCATCCACCTGCCCATTCCACCTCATGCTATCACAACATCATCCATATACAACCATTCTCTATTCACCCCTGTCTTCTGTCCTCTCCCGTCCTTCCTCAACAGACATTCCCCTCTTCCCCAAAGCCCCCTTCACCCCATCCATCCACCTCATCCTAGGACGCCCCCTCATGTTCACTCCCTCCACATCTGCCTTCCACACCTCTTTTACTAGTCTTTCTTCACTCATTCTTTCCATGTGTCCAAACCATCCTAATATTCTTTCATCAACCCTATCTCCCAGCTCCCTTTCCACCCCCGTTCTCCTCCTCACCTCCTCATTTCTCACTCTATCTAGCCTAGTAACCCCCATCATACTTCTCAGACACCTCATCTCAAACACATTCAAACTCCTTCTCTCTTCCTCTCTTATGTTCCATGTTTCTGCCCCATACAGTGCTGTTGGCACAATCACTCCTTCATACAGTCTCCTCTTAGCATCCATTCCCAAATGTCTATTCCTCATTACAGTTTTTAATCCACCAAGGCATTTACTCGCTTCTCTCAATCTGCATTCTACCTCCACTTTCACTCCACCTTTCCCTGCCACATTTGCACCCAAGTATCTAAAACTATCCACTTCCTCCAGTCGCTCTCCCTTAATGCTCACTTCCAGTCTACTGCCACTTTCACCCCTTGTACATCTCATCACCTTACTTTTACCCACATTTATCTTTAGCTTTCTTCTATCACACACTCTCCCAAACTCTGCCACCAACTTCCTTAATCCCTCCTCCGATCCTGCCACAAGCGCAGTGTCGTCCGCAAACAATAACTGGCTCACCTCCCACTTTTCTCCATTTTCTTTAACCATCTCCAATCCCTTGCCCACTACCCTTGCATTTACTTCTCGCACCACCCCCCCCATCCATGTATAAATTGAACAGCCAGGGTGACATAACGCATCCTTGACGAAGTCCCACCTTTACCTCGAACCACTCACTCTCTCCATTTCCAATCCTGTCACAAGCTCTACTATTCTCATAAAAACTCTTGACAGCTCCCAGAAGCTTTCCTCCTATCCCGTATATCTTCATAACCTCCCACAGTGCCTTTCTGTCTACCCTATCATAAGCCTTTTCCAGATCCATAAAAGCCCCAAAAAACATCCTTCCCCTTTCCTATAGCTTTCTCACATATCTGTCTTACCACAAAGATCTGATCTACACAACCTCTACCTGTCCTAAATCCACACTGTTCCTCACCAATTACTCCTTCTGTTCCTCTCATAATCCTCTCAACCAAGATCCTCCCATAAGCCTTCCCAACTACACTCAACAAGCTAATCCCTCTGAAACTACTACATTCACACTTGTCCCCTTTTCCCATGTAAAGAGGAACTATACAGGCACTCCTCCAGTCCTCCGGCACTCTCTAGCAAACATTAAATAACCTCACCAACCAGTCCACCATCACTGTACCTCCCTTTTTCAGACATTCCGCATGGCATCCATCCAGACCAGGTGCCTTACCTGCTTTCATCATCTTAACAACTGCCTTCACCTCATCTTTCCTTATTTCTCCTCCATTCTCCTCATTCATCACTCTCATTTTCTTCGCACTTCCCACTGCAGCAATCTTTCCTTCCCTATCCTCCTTCACATTAAGCAACTCCCTAAAATATTCTGCCCATCTTCCCCTTACTGCCTTCTCTTCCATTATCATCTCTCCATCTGCACCTTTTACCTTTTCTTCTCTACATGATTCGCCTCCTCTTCCTCTCTTAATTTCTTTCCAAAACATCTTTTTATTACTTTCAAAATTTTCTGTAAAACTTTTACCCCACTTCACATCTGCTCTCCTCTTTGCAACCTTTACCTTTTGCTTTACTTCTCTTTTCTTTTCTTTGTACCTCTCATATGACTCCCTCGTCCTATTTTGTAACCAATCTGTGAAAGCTCGCTTCTTCTCTTCTACAACATTTTTTGTTTCCTCATCCCACCATTCACTACCCTTTCTTCTATTTCCCCCTGTCCTTCTTGTTCCACACACCATCCTTGCACACTTTATGACTCCCTCCTTGAACCATCCCCATTCCTCCTCCACACCCAGCTCTACTCTACCCTTTACTCCCTCCCACTCCTCCTTCAGCTTCTTTCCGTACTCCTTCTCCTTTTCCTTCTCATTCAAAGAGTTCACTCTAAGAACCTCCCTACCTTTTGTCCCTTTCCTCTTCCTCCATCTATCCTCCACTTTCAACTTACCTTCCACCAAAAAATTATCTGATATTCCCCCACCCTCTCCCCTTAGCACATGTACATCCTTAACTCTTCCTATCATAATCCTATTTACCACTACATAATCCATTAACGCTCTATCTACCACCCTTCCCTCCACCACCCTCTCCCATGTGTACTTATGCTTGACTTTCTTCCGAAACACTGTATTTGCTATCATCAACTCTCTAGACACATTTCCACCATTAACTCTCCACTACGATTCTTTCCTGGAACTCCACATTTCCCAACCACTCCATCGATTGGACCATTTCCCACCCTAGCATTAAGGTCTCCCAGTACTATCACATTGACATTTCTTCCCAAATCCTCTATGCACTCATTTAGATCTATCCAAAAGGCCTCCCTTTCTTCTACACTCTTCTCACTGCCAGGCCCATATGCACTTACAAAGACCCACATCTCCTTCCCCAGTTTCACCTTCATCCACATTATCCTTGAGGAAACCTCCTTCCACTCCACTACCCGTTTACCTATCTCTTCACTTACTAGAATGGCCACCCCTTCCCTCCCTCGCCCTCTCTTCACTCCTGATAACCTCCCACTTACACTCCCAAACTTACACTCACCCTTCCCTTTCAACTTAGTTTCACTCAAAGCCAACACATCCATCTTTCTTCTCACAAACATACTACCTATCTCTTCCCTTTTACTCTCATCTGTACCACATCCACGCACATTAAAAGACCCAAACCTTAGGGTGCTGGTCCGAGGCTTTCCAGCCCCTCATATGCCTTCTTTTCTTTTTTTAGGAATTTCCCCTGTGCGGCTACAAGGAGAAGGATGCCTAGTCCCAATCCCCGTCCCTTTCTTCTCGCCTCTTACGATCCAAGTGGGAATACTTGGTGGCAGTATTCTTTTCCCCCACCACAGGGAATTCCCCCATCACAGAAAAGGAATACTCAGAGAAATGGTACAGGACAGCAACAAGGGGTTGGAGGACAGCATAAATTTAATAAGGGAATAAATGTTAATCTCCATCAAGGTTTGTATAAATTAGATAGTTATGTTTGTATGTATGTATGTATGAATATATAAATGAATAATGATACGTCTTATGTGGGAGCATTTGCCGGCATTATACCATGTTGTCATTTTCCGCGACATTACTGAGTAAAATATAGGTGCACTTTTTCCCGTATTTTTCCGAGGTTTTTTTTTTTTTTTTTTTTTCATTTTCTCATAAAACATATCTCCTCTTACCACTACAAGAGTAAACAATAGATTTAGCTCCAACCATCTTTTTCTATTTTTTTTCCTGAGTAGTTATACATCATATTTTCTTTGCAATTCTAACAAAAAATATAACACATATCTTTCTCGTTGGTTTTTGCACAGTGGAACATTGGTTTTTACTTTGAAATATGATGAAATCAATCCTACATGATGAATCTCGTGCTCCTAGGTGGTGAGGTCAAGTGTCGTAGGCCTATGTACACAACTAGTGAAGGTAGATAAGTTATACTGTGTCTGCTTTTTCCATATCCAGATGTATATATCTTGTGAATTTCAAGCCTCTAACTGCAATAGGTAAAACACACTAGATGATTCAACTTCCTTTCTTGATTTCAATTTTTTTCACTTTTTATTGTACTGCTTTTTAATGCAGATTATGGATATATGAAATATTAATAAGTGCTACTCTATTGAATAATGCTTGCGGTTGATTTTTTTCTACTGCAGCTTATTAAAGAATGAACAATGTATTTAAACGATTGTATGTAAAAACTCTAACTTGTATATAAAACTATAATTTCCTATCCTTCTTAATTAAAATTATTTTGATCAATTAAATTGGTCAATAACTAACAGAGGAGATATCAAAGAACATAAGCAAATTGACATGGGATACACGATTTTACAACTCCCTCTTATATAATGAGTTTGCCTACATCACTCCTGTTAAAGCCCTTTACCCATTTGAATACCTATTGGATCACCCTGCACTCTTCGTCTTTCCAGAATGTAAGTTAAGGTTCCCAAACCTATCTTCACATGGTAAATTTCTAAGCACCTGTATAGTTTTGATAATTATCCTCTGTACTGACTTTAGTGAATTGATATCCATTTTATAGGGTGGAGACCAAAAATGCACGGCATAGTCAAGGATTGGTCTATCGCCAGATAGACTTTGATAATTACACCTGCACTTTTGTTTGTAACCACCATCCTAGCAATAAATCCTAATGCCCTGTTAGCCCTATTCCTGGCACTAATGCACCGTTTCCTGGATGGTCCGGACTCACTAATACCCTCAAGTCCTTTTCACATTCTGCTTTGTTTGATTTGGCGTTATCTAAGCTATCCCTGTTAGCTGGTTTGTGCACTCCTGCGTTTAACACACTGTACTTTGAGATATTGAAGTTTATTTGCCATTTCACCGACCACATAAAAAAATTACTAAGATCTTTTTGCAGTATCCCAGCATCTTCCCCTAACCTAATATGGTGTCTTATATTAGTGTCCTTCGCAAACTTACAAACATCATGAATAATCCTATTGTCCAAGTTCTTTATATACATAATGAACAATAAGGGAGCCAAAACCGAGCCCTTGAGAACTCCACCAGTAACACTACCCCATTTGGATTTCGCACCGTTAATGGCGACCCGCTGTTTTCTGTCACTAAACCATGCTCTAATCTATTCAAACACTTTTCCTCCTATGCTATGGGCTTTGATTATATCTAGTAATCTCAGGTGAGGCACCTTGTCTAACGATTTGCTAAAGTCGAGGTATATAACATGGTAACCATCACTGTTATCTGCCGCCTTGTAGACATTAGTGTAAAAGGATAACGGATAAGATACGCATGACCTGCCCTTGGTGAACCCATGATTTGAGTCACGAATGAGATTATGCCTCTATATGTTCCCTGATACTATTTGCTATTAAGCAGTCTGGCATCTTACCTATTACCGGCATCAAACTGATTGGTCTGTAGTTTTGCATAGATCTATCACCCTTTTCATATAAAGGAGCAACGTTTGATTGCTTCCCAAGAAATAGGTACAAATCCAGTGTCAATCGACTTGCTAAATACTTTTGTTAACTCCTAACAGATTTCAAATTTGTACTGTTTTAGCGCATTAAAAATCGTCTGAACCCGGGGATCTTGTAGCTTAAAGTAATTTAGCGAAACTCGAGGCAACAATTGGTTGGTTAATACCTAGCTTCAAATTCATGTATGGTTCCAACTTGGTATATATCCTCATTTTCCCGTTTTCATGCTTAGGTTTGAATTCATTTATTGTTCAAGGTTATTCCAAATATCTATGCATCTGTATAGAATACTATATCTCTTAACCTCCTTTAGATATTTAGTCTTTATTTTTACTTGTTCTCATGACCTGTTAAAGCTCTTCCCTCCCTAATCAAGAAATCTCTTCTGTCAATGTAGTCTATCTTCTTTAGTGACCTGGGGCGGTATCTACGAAATCACTAAATACTCCCAAGTGCAATTAGCAGACAAAGATTTTAGGATGTTGCACTTGGGTCTGAAAACAATACTTAAGTCTTACCTACGAAAGCAATTAGTGTCGCTAAGTACACTTTGGCAGACGACAAATTTAGGTGTTCTCGAGAGGTGTCTTAAATCATCCGTCGACTTAATGTAACCTCGGTATTACCCTTCTTAGCTTTTGTATCGTCGTTCTTTTTTTTTTTTCTGTGTTACATTCGTTTGAAATGGGTGTAGAACAACAATGAATAGTTATACAGAGATATTTTGAATAAGTATGGTATCGTGAATCATACAGTAACGTCACTAACGGACATGTAACATACGAGTATGTTACTTTGGCTATGGAGACAACGGAATGAATGAAGTTCGTTTGAGTTTCACGTCTTTATTTTGATGTAAGTGCGAGATAGACCTAGACGCGGGGTGGCCGTGACCAAAAGGGCCGGCCGTAAGTTTACCTAGGGCTTAGACGCGTTACAAGTTGGGACTTGAGGAGAAGTGGGCCGTGCCGACCCGACCCAACTGTATATATACAGTCAAGAAATACCGAAAAGTAGCACAGGTGACAATCACATAGAAAATGGCCCGGAGAGGCTGAGAGTTGCGCTTCTGCGCGGGGATACATGCAGTTGGTACAGGCGCAAAGTGGTCGTAACCTACACATGATAAATATGAGGTTCAAGGCCGGAGATTCTTATATACTGTAGTCACTCCCTGTCCACCCACGCGCAGCGACGATGATACTATATAATCATAAATATCACACTGGAACCTGTGGGGTGTACATGCACACGGGGTACATGCACGCCACATTAGGCTTGATTCACACTATCGGTCCGGTCGCGCTCCACTCCCGTTCCGCTCTCGGTCCGGTCCAATATTGTCTCATTAATTTCAATGGAAGCATTCACACTGGCGCTCTCGCTCCAGTCTCGCTCCGGTTTTGCTCCGGTCACGGTTCCGTCAAAAGATATTTTTACTGGAGCGAGACCGGAGCGTGACTGGATCGTGAGCGCCAGTGTGAACTCAGTTGCCACGGTCCTGGTCCACTCCAGTCGAGATTCAGCCTTCATATAAGCAAGTAGTGTTACCTGCTGTCCTACCAAACCATGGGTAATCCAAAGGAAACACCACAATGGGATCATGAGAATGTTAGAAAAATTATAAAAATAGGTTTTCTTTTTATTTATCACTGATACAATGACAATGCGTACAGCGAGGATATACATAAGCACCAACTGAATAAAATATAACCTACAAAACTTACTTTAATTTTGTGGATTCAGATGAAATGCTAATAGAATTAGTCAAAAGGTAAACCAGAGCTGTATGACCTGACTTCGCTGCACTACAGTGATAACGTGGCGAAAAGAAGAAGCTGTGTTGAAATAAGCAGGCAGCTGGGTTGTGAAGATAAGAAATTCCATACAATTGCCTAATGTCCACTGTGGAAATGCATTTCCTATCCTCACTAAACAATTTTCCTATACAATAATGTTTGCATACTTATCATATTGCCAAGGTACTGAGAGAAAAAAAAAATACACATTATTAACCGAAGAAAGAAATTCCATATGTATAATAACCTATTATCCACTGCGGAAATGCATCTCCTTAGCTCACTCAACAAATATTCTTACACAAGTTTGTTTGTCTACTTATATTTCATCCTTTTGCCAAGGCATTGAACCAGCTAGGGAGCTGAAATAATCTTTCAGTGTTTCTTTCACGCCAAAAGCCTCCTTCGTAGCATTTCCCCCCTCTTCCTCTCATTGGACGTACTATGTTTGATGGAGGCATGACAACAGTATCTGGTAATGCAACAGCATTTGGGTGTATCAGATTGTGAAGTATGCATGTTGTTGTAATGATCGCATTAGCGTTAGAAGGCATAGCTTTAAGTTTCCTTAAATATATTCTGAAGGTTTGCACTAGAATACCAAATGTGCACTCAGCTATCCTCCTGGCTCTAGATAATCTATAATTAAAAATCCTCTTCTCTACCTTATGTTCAGTCTGTGAACCTGGGTAGGGCCTCATCAAATTTCTCTTCAGCGGGAAAGCCTCATCTCCCACTATAACGTATGGTGCAAGCACATCAGTGTCAGGAAGTGCAGCATCTTCTTGTACATTTCAGGTCATCCTCAATTTTGGATAGTATTTTCTCAAATGTTCCTTTGTTCATTCTGAAATAGCTGTGGAATTTACTCTCATCATCAATAAGACGAGGATACAGAGTATGAAATTCTCCTTCAGTCTTCCTATCTTGCAACATAGGATGAACCCACAATTTCTTTCTTTTTCTATTTTGTTTTCCTTCTTCTTCTTCATCAAGTGCAATAGCGATTATTGCCAACTCGGCGTCAGAAAAGTCACACATCCTTCGTAACTGATGGTAAGACTTCTACTGGTGTCGAGGGAGGGGGGATGACGGGAACGAGAGGGGACCGATAGTGTGAATACCTCAGAACCGAGAGCGAAGCGCGACCGGACCGATAGTGTGAATCAACCCTGAATACCTCAGAACCGGAGCGGAACGAGACCGGAGCGTGACCGGACCGATAGTGTGAATCAACCCTACCCTCCTCCTGCGAAGCGTGGGGAGGCGTCAGAGTTACCGAAGTGGCAGGGCCCCGGAGGCATAGCAGGCGGAGGGGGCGCGCAACTGGGAGAAAGAAGGCGGAGCGCAGCAGCTTGGGAGGCGATTGCCCCCTGGAGGCGGCGCTGACGGCGACGACGTCGGAGGCGATGACTTCCTCGGCGGGACGCAGAGGAGGTAGTAACCCCCGTCTGCGGGGCTGTGACGTTAGGTTCGGTGGTATCCCCGGTGTTAGTGACGTCGATCTACGAGGATCGTGACGTCGGGGACGGTGGCGGCGATAATGACGTCCGAGGCGGTGACATCACCGCCGTTAATGACGTCGATTTGTGGGGGTCGTGACGTCAGAGGCGATGACGTCGATCAGCATCCCACCAGTGTGAGGCGGTCGTGAGTGACGTCAGTGGTGTGCAAGGCGGAGCAGACGGGGGTCGTTGACGGCAGCGACGAGGATATAGCCCACAGACACAAAACAAAATGGTTTGCGGGTGCAGGGATATAAATGAAAATATTCGCGTTATCTCTTCTGAAATGTTTGAGCCTCTTATAGATACATTAGCGATTTTTTTAAGATAGAGAAATCAGCACTGCAACCTTATCTATATTTTAATAACTTAACCTTGCATGTAATCTACCTTTACTTGTGTGTCAGGGTGTACAGGGTGTCAAAAATGTATGCAGCAGGACACTTTGTATTCCATTTAAATAAATTTTAGTATAATTTCAATGTTTTATGGTCATCAATTAATGTATATCACAATGTTAACATATTCATTATTCCATATGTTTTTTATTCTTTATCTAATTTGACGATCGCTGTCTCTCCTCGCCGGTGGTTCTTTATGTAAATACAAGTAAAATTTTAATATTTCTAATTACATTGTAGTATCATATGTTTTGTGTTTATAAGTTAAAGTATATTGCATTTTTAAATATCTTTATCATCTTGCATGCTTTTGATTTTTTATTTAGTTTGACGATTGCAATGTTTTTCTGATTCTTGCGGGAGGTTTGTTACCCAACATGGCAGATCTTTAATCTATGTACATACAAGTAAATATTTAATGTTTTTGATTGCACTTGGATAAATTACTTGAAGTTGGTACACAAGTGTCAAGCGAATGGTGTCAACAATATGTAAATAGAGCTTGCGAAACACCGACAAAAATTCATTACGTTGAAAAATATTTATTACCCCTAAACAAAATAATGTTCGACTTTCATGCACAAAATTGTTCAGTAATTTTCAAGTATAAATTTTGCTTACTATATTTCTTTGTTTATTTTCTTTTCCAAGTTAGAATTAGGAATTTCACGTAACTGTGTTAGAATTAGATATGGAGAGAGCGAATGGTTTGA
>NC_134799.1:56354698-56487198 GCF_046742065.1 Oratosquilla oratoria
ATCTTTCTCTATGATCTTTCATAGGTGGCAGACCTCATATAGTTTATCTGTCAGACTGGGAACGATTTTGGTCGCTGTTCTTTGTATTCTTTCGATCTTGCTATACCCTTCATTCTGTGGGGACTATACAATTGACACACATTCTAGCCATGGGCGGATCAGGGATTCTACGAGTTTTTTCGTGATCTCTTTGTATAATGAAAAGACATTTTAATATTCTGCAGCAGACTGTCTCTTCCATACCCCTGTTGACGTGAGTCAGGCAACCGGTTGACTTTTATTATGTATATACTCATATGATTCACCATGAGTTGGACACGTGATCAAGAGCTATCCTCCTGGATGCGAGCTCAGGTCATATATGACTTTTCACATACAAATACACAGCTCCTTGGCCATCAGAGTTGGAGTGCCAGCTTGCAGCGCAACAATGATTTTTTTTTCCAGTACTGCACGGGACTTGAACTCGGATCGGTGAGTTAACGGTCAAGAACGGTACCACTGCCCGGTCGAACATTTACCTAGTTGTAGTTACCTAGTTGTATCTAACGGGAAAGGGAGCTACGCTCGTGAGGCCCGCCGTTGTATCTCGCAGTGTCTAGTTTGCTCTTAAATTCGTATATGGTTTTTGCACACACTATTGTTTCGTCCAGTTTGTTCCAAGTGTCCACCACTGTGTGGAAAACTTTTTTTTTCAGATCTCTTCTATAACTATCCTTTTTGAGCTTCCTTCCATGTCCTCTTGCATTTCTATTGTCCCAATTTAGTAAGTCCTCCCTATCATGCATTTCAGTGCCTTTCATGATTCTATAGATGGTCAGTAGGTCGCCTCTTTCTCTTCTTTGTTCCAAAGTCGATAGCTTCAATTTAGCCAATCTCTCCCTCATACGACAAGTTTGAAAGTGTTAGGGTCATTTTCGTGGTTGCTCTCTGGATTCTTTCAATTTTCTTTATATTCTTTTTTGTACTGAGTGACCATAATGTCGCAGCATATTCCAGTCTAGGCCTTATTAGTGTGACTAATATTTTTTTTAATAATTTCTTCTTCCAAACAAGTAAATGCTCTTTGAATTCTTTCTAGTTTATGGTGTTTTTTTTTTTGTACTAGGTGTCCATAGTGGCACATGTGTGTGTGTGTGTATGTATTTATCTAGTTACATTTAGCTAGTTGCATCTTACAGGAAGGGGAGCTACACTCGCGGTGTCCCATCTCTGTATCTCGCCATATCTAATTTGCTCTTAAATTCTTGTTTTGTTTTTACACACGCTATTGTTTTGTCTAGTATGTTCCATACATCCAGCACTCTGTGGGGAAAGATGCTTTTTCAGGTCTCTTCTATAATTGTCCTCTTTGAGTTTCCTTCCATGTCCTCGTGTTTACCTTATCCCAATTTAGTAAGTCATTTCTATCAAGGACTTCCACACCTCTCATAATTCTGTAGATAGTCAACAAGTCACCTCGTTCTCTTCTTTGTTCCAGAGTCGGTAGTTCTAGTTTTGACAATCTTTCTTCGTATGGCATTTTTGATAGTGTTGCAGTTGCAGTTGCTCTCTGGATTCTCTCAATTTCCTTATATTCTTTTTAGTAATGGGTGACCATAGAGTCTCTGCATACTCCAATCTAGGCCTTATCAGTGTGACTAGCATTTCCTTTTCCATCTCTTCATCCAAGTAAGTAAAAGCCACTATTATTGATCTTATCAAGTTATAGGCTTGTGTGTGTGATTCCCCATGGTCTTGGATCATGTACTTACCTAGTTGTATAATACAGGAAGGTAGCTATGATCGTGGTGACCCGTCTTTGTATCTTTCAGCATCAAGTTTTTTCTTAAAATCTTGAATAGTGTTTGCACACACTGTTTCTTTATCTAAATTATTGCACACTCTGTGTGGGAAGCTTTTTTTCAGATCTTTTCTATAGTTATCCTTTTCGAGTTTCTTTTCGTGTCCTCTTGTTTTTCCATTGTCCCATTTTAGTAAATCATTGCTATCAAGGATTTCCTTTCCTTTCATGATTCTATAGATAGTCAGTAGATCTCTTTCTCTTCTCTGCTCCAATGTTGGTAATTCCAATTTGGATAATCTTTGGTCATATATTAATTTGGAAAGAGCTGGTGCCAACTTTGTCGTTGCTCTCTGTATTCTTTCTAATTTATATTCTTTTTAGTACCAGGTGCCCATTGTGTTGCTGCGTATTCCAGTTTTGGTCTTATTAATGTAACTAATAATATTTTAGGAGCAGCCAAGAGTTTTTACGAGAGTAGTAGAGCGTGTGTCAGGACTAGGAATGGAGAGAATGAGTGGTTCGAGGTAAAGGTGGGACTTCATCAGGGATGTGTTATGTCACCCTGGCTGTTCAACTTATACATGGATGGGGTGGTGTGAGAGGTAAATGCAAGGATGGTGGGTCAGGGAGTGGAGATGGTTAAAGAAAATGGAGAAAAGCAGGAGGTGAGCCAGCAGTTGTTAGCGGACAACACTGCGCTTGTAGCAGGATCAGAGGAGGGATTGAGGAAGTTAGTGACAGAGTTTGGGAAGGTGTGTGAAAGGAAGTTGAACATAAATGTGGGTAAAAGTAAGGTGATGAGATGTACAAGGGGTGAAAGTGGCAGGAGGCTGGAGGTGAGCATTAAGGGTGAAAGACTGGAGGAAGTGGATAGTTTTAGATACTTGGGTGCAAATGTGGCAGGAAAGGGAGGAGTGGAGATGGAGGTAGAATGTAGTTTCACCACCCCTTGTCACCACTGTCACCACCACTGTCGGTCCTCGATCATTACACTTAAATTTGACTTGTAATATCACTCGTCTCGAGGCCCCTTGCCTCTCGTTACGTGAGTTTCACTAAATATTCAAGTTCCTCTTAAGCAGTAGGCCCAATGCCTTGTATTTCCTGTAGTCTCACTATTTTCTAGGCCCCGTGCCTAGTTCTCTCGTCCTTTGGGTTAATAAAAGGGTGGTGAATTTTCTTTCTTCTTTCACTGTAATTTCACCTTCTGGTTACACTCGGGATCTCTTTCTCTCGTCTCTACATCGTCTCTCTCGATCGTCTCCTGATCCTCTCTCTAGATCGTCCCTCTAGATCGTCTCTCTGACGAGATCCCGTATCCTACGCTAAGCTACCTTCGTCTGACGTCACTAATTTTTCTAATCCAATCTCCGGTGACTTTTCAAATGTCACTCCTTATGGGCGTGACTTTGAATTCATGCACCAATAGTTTTTTTCTCCTTCTCCACCTTGCACCAATCCGGAAAGCCATTCCAATGCCACTAGCAAAATTGTTTACCTCAGCATTAGTCAAACGAAGCTAACCTGCGCTTACAGAGTTTTGATTACATCATCGATTATAAAACAGTCACCACCGTCGGTGTGTTTACATAGACATAGCGTCACCTCAATGTTATCAAAACAACAGGCGAGCAGGCAGGCTCATTTACATTCGTACAACTATCGGCCTCTTACAGTAGATTGAGAGAAGCAAGTGCTTTGGTAGATTAAAAAGTATAATGAGAAATAGACATTTGGGAATGGAGGCTAAGAGGAGATTGTATGAAGGAATGATTGTGCCGACAGCACTGTAGTATGGGGCAGAAACATGGAACATAAGAGAGGAAGAGAGTAGTTTGAATGTGTTTGAGATAAGGTGTCTGAGAAGTTTGATAGGGGTTACTAGGCTGGATAGAGTGAGAAATGAGGAGGTGAGGAGAACGGGGGTGGTAAGGGAGTTGGGAGAGGGTGGATGAGTGTTGGGATGGTTTGGACACATGGAAAGAATGAGTGAAGAAAGACTAGTAAAAGAGGTGTGGAAAGCAGAAGTGGAGGGAGTGAACATGAGGGGGCGCCCTAGGACGAGATGGATGGGGTAAAATGGGCTTTGGGGAAGAGGGGAATGTCTGTTGAGGACTGGAGAGGACAGAAGACAGGGATGAATGGAGATTGGTTGTATATGGATGAGGTTGTGATGCATGAAGTGGAATGGGTGGGGGATGGGGGTGAAGTAGTATGTGTGAGAAAAATTTGATGCAGCCCGAACGGATTTCTCCCTGTCTTCTCCTTTTCTGCATGAGGGGACGGAGAGAGGGTTCACCAATTTTATGAAGTTGCCTTGTTGTAGATGTGCTGTGTCTTGCGACGCTGCTTCTGACCCGTCATCCAGGAGGTGCCAAGATTAGAGGGAGGGTAGAGGGTGGAGGGGAGTGGAGTGTATTAGGGATGGAATGGGTAGGTATTGTTTTTATGCCTTTTTTTTGGGGGGGGGGCTACCTCTCTTGTAAGGGGGAAAAAGCCTTTGGTATATGTAATATTTTTTTAAATAATTTCTTCATTCAAATAGTCAAATGCCTCTTTCATTGACCTTAATAGGTTGAAGGTTTCTTCAACTATTTTGTTGATATGTTTGTCTGGTGTCATGTCTTTGCTGATTATTACTCCAAGGTCTCTTTCCAAGTACACTTTTTTTACTTCCTCATCAATTTTATAATTTTTTGATATTCTGTTTTTACTTCTTCCAAACTCCATTATACTACATTTCTTGATATTGAAGTTCACTTCCTGCTTTTGAGTCCATTTCCAGATTTTGTCCAGGTCTGACTGTAATGATTCACAATCCTTCTCTGTTCTTACTTTCTTTAGTATTTTTGCGTCATCTGCGAAGAAATTCATATAACACGCTACTCCTTCATCCGTCATTTATATATATGGTAAACATGATTGGAGCCAGCACTGAACCTTGTGGGACACCACATATCATTTCTTCCCATTTATCTCTAATTACTATCCTCATTTTTCTCCCAGTCAGGAAGTCTTCCATCCACTCCAATAATTTTCCTCTGATGCCACAAATTGATTCTATTTTTCTTATTTTCTTGTGTGGTACCTTATCAAATGCTTTTTGTAGGCCTAGAAAGGCACTGTCTGCCCATCCATCCCTCTCTTGTATTATTTCTATTAGTCTCAAATAGAAGCAGATCAGGTTTGTTGTACATGATCTTCCTTGTCAAAATCCAAATTGATTTGGATTCAGTATAGTTTTTTCTTCCAGATGTTTAACCCATCTAGTTTTGACAACTTTTTCATATATTTTTGGTACTGTGCTTGTTAGGGAGACTGGTCTGTAGTTTTTTTTTTTTTCTATTAACCAGTTATTTTTGCTCCCTCCTTCTTCTCTTTTTGTCACATATATTCTTATGATTATATAGTCACGACAGCTAGGTACATCAATTTTGTAACCACTACTGTGATTGTAATATGTTTACTCCTTTCCTTAGTAAAGACAAAATGTAAGGGTTTTCCATGTAAATATATCTAAGCTAATAAAAAAAGGAAAAGGATATACCAATATTATCATTATTTTTCTATTTATTAGGAATACATAAGCTGCCTATGAGGAATGTTGTATTTACAGAAGGTTTGCTGCATAATATTCATCCACTGTACCAAATATTGTTTTTTACCTTTTGTCATAAATTGTCTTTGTATGTCAATATTGTACAATAAATATTCATATAACAACTGCAGTAGACAAGAGTATAAAATTAAAGCACTTTATTATTGCTAAACATTAATTACATCACATACATAATATACATAGAAGATAGTGTCCAAAGGGCACATCACTATCACCACACAGCATAGTGAGAACATTTGCAACAATATTTTTCTTATGGGGAATGTCTCATATTTACATTATATGGTATATTTCAGACCAATAAGCCCTTGAATCACGAAGGAGATAAATAAGTACAAATGGAAACTTTTTAAGGTTGAATGGATATTTTTACCCAAACTTATTCTTGAATACTATGCATGTTTATGGCATTCAAGGATTAGAAATGTATATTCAATTTCTGTAGGAAGGAAGTGTGGTCTGGGGAGAGGAGAGAATGTGAAAGGGAGAGACAGAGATAGAGAGACAAAGAAAGAGAAACAGAGAGATACAGAGTGAGAGAATGAGAAAAAAAAAAAATCCATGTGCATAAAAAAGTGTCATTACTTGTGGTAGAGGTCGAAGAGGATGCATATTGTCCTATATGGCATCAAGTTCATAGCAGGAGAATATTACTTTAAATTCCCAGTTTCAAAAAAATCTTCCTCAGAGACCACCTCTTTTGGAGGTGGAATTTGTGACATCAAACTGACTCATCCATATATATATATATATATATATAAACATATACATACTTATATATGTATATATATACACACACACAAACTATCAGACCTTGCCCAACACGACTTTGAGCACAAAATTTCACATTTGCACGAATAGGTAAGATATCCCAATATTTGCTGAACACAACCATGATTCCCAATAGCATGAATAGCCTGCCTGGTCATGTTGTGTGCCAGTGTCTGGAGAGGGACTGGGACCCTAACCTATTTTTTCCCATAAGACCTATTATTCGCCCAACATAAATTTTGTCCGACACAACTAAAGAACCTATCACTCATGTTCAGCGAGGTCTGACTGTATTTTATTTAGTTGTAATATACAGGAAGAGAGCTATACTTGTAGTGACCTGTCTTTGTATCTTTCAGCATCTAGTTTGTTCTTAAATTCTTGTATAGTTTTTGCACACACTGTTGCCTCATCCAATTTGTTCCAGATATCTACCACTCTGTATGGGAAACTATTCTTTTATATATACATATATAAATATATATACATACATATATACATACATATACATATATATATATATATATATATATATATATATATATACACACACATACATACACGCCAGAGGTGGGCACCGTTAACCAAAAAGTTAACTATATTAATCCTTAATCCATTTACTAAAAAGTAACTTCATTAACCATTACTCTGTTAATTTATGAAGAGTGTAATGGAAGTTACTGTTAATCTGTTAATCCATCACACCAGTGCCTGTGGCCATGATGCTTAAAGACTCCCCAATGGTTTGTTGGCATACTTTTTTGGGAGATTACAGTGAAAATGAGCTCAACGAAGTGCATCTACTTGAATCTAAGGAAGCCTAAGCCTAGTTATCCCATGACAAGAACCTGTCTTTCACCCTCTCCTCAAACTGTACAACCTTGGCGGTGTGGGTTCTCTTCATGTGCTGTTTGAGAGCAGACTTGGGTAGGCACACCTTGCAGCTTAAAATCTACTTCTCTTCCATGAGTTAAAAAGGAAGTAGTCCTCCAACCTCCAATTGGGTTTCGAACCTCTTGTTGTTGAGGTAAAGTACCATTGACATCTTTGACAGATTCAAATTCTTGAGGTGACATAAAGGACATCAGACTAGGGGCCACGTAAAACATATCGTATATACAGTACAACACTGTTTCAAAGCCTACACTTACAATAAACAACTTGGCCACTGGGTCCAGAACAGAGGGTAGTTTTGTGTGAGAGCAAGGCCCAATCAGATTCTATCTTACATAAAATGTTTTGGTTTATGATGTCTTAACTCTAAACCAATCACAGGAGGCAATACTGTTTAACCCCTTCACTCCAGGCCAAAATCTCATGGGCAGCATTAGCTGCCAGACGTGCGATGTTGCGTCATAATACTCGCATTATAAAAAATAAAGTTACCGCTGTATTGCTCGTTCTCTTTCACCCGTGAATTTTGATAACCATAGAAAATATGATGAAGCCAGTTTACAGAGTATGGGGGTCATGCAGATACAACTACAATATATATATAATCAAGACACCGACATTGGCATCCTCGCGTACCCACTTGCTCATGATGCCTACGTAGGCGTCATCGTATCGAGGGGTTAAAGCTGATTTTCCCCAGATCTGCAACAGCCCCTAGCAAACTAAATATCACCAGTCTTGATATTCATTGAATTTCTAAATAGGCCTGACTATCTGGCTGAAAATTGGTTATTTTTCCGCCATGCATCGACACATTTTTTCTTTTTTTAGTTTCGACACCGGTCAGGGTCTGAACACTTGTCTGCTCTTAAAAGTTGCTACCAAAATCGAAACGTTCTTAATACTTGATCGAATCTGATTAGCTAGGGGTCCTCGCATTGAGCTTTTTCTTTGTGGATTTTGTTGTTGCTGTACTTTTCAACAACCCTATGTATTCAAATGGGTACATGTTCAATTTTACACTGTAAAAGTCAATGAAACATGCATAAAAATTTCTTAAGACTTTGTAGATATTTTCCAACCTAAGTAATGATCAGTAGTTTTTGTCTTTTTGTGCCTGTGATACATCATGTTAATGCATTGTGAATCTGTGCAGAGAAAAAGGGTAAGTCCATGTATGCATTTTTTGTAAAATCATGGTATTTCAATAATAAGCTGATATAACAGCTGCCTGTTTTAAAAATTCCTCTTTATTCATTCATTCTATTTGAAGTTTGCTAATATCTGTTGAGCCCTGAAACATGTTAAATTGTGCAGATAAAACATGTTTTACAAAGCTTGGTAACATGCAAAAATAGCTGAGAGATATTATTGGGAAAAAAAAATACTGACAGTAAACCTTCATTCTTTTGTTTGAATTTTATGTGTATAAAGATCTACAATGAATATCAGTTGGAATTATTGTGTTTGCTAATAGTGACCACTGCCCAACTCTTACCTTATCGGGTGGGATCATACAAACTGAATTTCTTTGTTTTGAATCTAAATATGTCACTTGAGCAACAACTTAAATCCGAAAAGAAAATGGTCAGTTAGGAAAAAAATAAATAAATAAAGAAAAAGAAATCAGTGGGGTACAAACTCAGTATCAGTTGCACAGAAATCAAAATTATTTGGGAAAAAAAAAAAAAAAAAAAACTAAATCACTACGGAGTGATAAACCCCCAAGGCTTGAGACAGCATAAGACTTTTTTTTTTCTTTTACTCAACAGTTTTTGGACGAGGAAAGGGAGTATATATATGACAAATGCAAACCACAATCAAAAACGAGAATGTAGTCGGGCAACACTTCCACCACCCCCCTTACCATAGTTAACATATGTCAGACCTACTTTACTGTTGGTGAGTGTAATTTAGCAAAAAGGAAATTTGTAATGTGTTCTGATAGATATATGTTTATACCTTTTTCTTTTATTCATTTCCCAAAATATTTTTTTTTTTCACTATGAAATAATACATATTTATTTTGTTGGAATGCATTACAATAACTTATCCAATTATATTGTCATATTCTCATTAGAATCTGTAATAAAAATCTGAAAATATGGGAAAATTTATATATGAAGTTAATGCACTATTAAAAGAAGTTGCCAATTTAACACAAGTTAATTAGTTCATTAATGATTTACAAAGTTAACTTAAAAGTTAATCCCTTAATGAAATTTCTACCTTCTTCAATTAAAGATTAATGGGTTGACGGAATGTTGCCCACCTCTGATACACACACACAAATAACACACACACACAGTAATTACTGAAACAGGGTTTGGGAACGGAGTCAGAAGTGGGATGTGGACTTCAACATAAAGAAATGTAGCATAATGGGATTTGGAAAAAGTAAGAAAAGAATATCAGGACAATATAGAATTGGTAAAAAGGAAGTAGAAAAAAAGTGGGTTCTGAAAAAGACCTGAGAGCAGTTATCACAAAAGACATGACTCCGTATAAAGAGATGAATAAAATTGTTGGAGAAACCTACAACTTACCAAAATCAACAAAGGTGGCCTTTACCTACTTGGATGAAGAGATGATGAAGAAAATACTACTCACACTGATAAGGCCAAGACTGAAGTATGCAGCGATACTATGAACACCCAATACTAAAAAGAAAATTGAAAGAATCCAAAGAGCAATTACAAAGATGGCCCCAACATTTTCAAAACTGTCATATGAGGAGAGATTGTCAAAGCTGGAATTACAGACTCTGGAACAAAGAAGAGAAAGAGGTGACCTACTGACCATGTATAGAATTATGAGGCATGAAAATCCTTGATAGAGAAGACTTACTAAATTGGGATAAGAGAAATACAAGGGGACATGAAAAGAAACTAAAAAGGAGAGTTATAGATAGGACCTGAAAAAGAACAGCTTTCCACACAGAGTGGTGGATGTCTGGAACAAACTGGACAAAACATTAAGATAAAACTTGATGCGGAGAGATACAAAGATGGGTCACCACGAGCATAGCTCCCCTCCCGTATATTACAACTAGGTAAATACACACACACAGCAGTGAATGAGGGATATGAGGATGGAAATAGAGCAGAATGCTGTAAGTATGAAAATTTGTGTGGATAGCGTCTGCAAGGGGGAAAGTTGCATGAAGTTCAAAGTACATACATATACCAAAGGCTTTTCCCCCTTACAAGGGAGGTAGCCAAAAAACAAAGGCATAAAACCACTGTCACCCATTCCATCCCCACATACTCCACTATCATCCACCCCTTTCCTTCCCTCTTATCTTGGCTCCAAAGTAGTTTGATGAAACATATAGCCCCAGCAGATTTAACACACTCCAAATTCAGGGTTTGCATGAGAATAAATGGGTTTCAACAAGTTTGGGAAAAATATATATATACATATATATTTACATGTTATTTCCATACAAGCAATACACATTTTTGCCCTTTGTAAACCATCACTGAGTAAATTCTAAACTCCTATACAAATGCAACAATGCATTCATATATGTACCATAAGTCCTGATGGAAGGTTATGGCCAATATATGAATTAATTTGGGCTGATTTCACATCCCGTTTTTACGTGGTCAGGTACATCCTTGTATGTAACTGTAACAAGTATGAATGTGTCAACAGTACAGTTGTCTATATGCAGACATATACACAAACATGCATGGTATACAAGTATATACAGTATCATCAACTTGTTTAATATAACGGGTGCTGATCACAAACTTAACCTAATGTGGAAAAAAAAATATATGTTCAGCATAATGTATTTGAAGTCAATACCTAAACTGACTAACATTCTTTGCTAACTGTGGGAATACTCTTGGAGAGACCAACAATGGGTACCTACAACTGGTGGTTCTAAAAGATGCACTTCAGAATCATTTTTATCACCTTAAAACCCAATACCCTTCCCTCAACTGGAAGTTCATGTGAGTTAGTCTCTGGACAGGGGTCAATATCTCTCCCTATCAACTTCAACTGTCCTCCATCTTTTCACATAAGGAGAAGTGACAATCAGTGAGACTGCTCCCCTTCTGCTGCAAATGACGCAGAAAAATTCCCACGCTAATACAAAATATAACAGTCCTAAGTTTCTTCCCAGAGATTTGCAAAGGAGTCTGAGAACACCTATCAATCAATGTAGGATTGTAGGTTTCCAGTCACTCTAACTTGGGGCAACAATTATCATTATCATTCAAAATATAAACATACATACATATACCAAGGGCTTTTTCCCCCTTACAAGGGAGGTAGCCAAAGTTAAAGGTATCAAAGGCATAAATCCACTCCCACCCATTTCATCCCCACATACATTCTCATTCACCAAACCTCCCTCTCTCTTTTATTGGCTCCTCCTGGATGATGGGTCATCCCTGCATCTCGACCACTGCCCTGGGTGAAAAGCAATGCAGCAAGACACAGCACATCCACAGCAAGGCTGCTTTATTTAATCGGCAACCCCCCCCGTCCTCTCATGCAGAAAAAGAGAAGACGGGGAGAAATCCCTTTGGGCTGCATCAAAATATCATTCACTCATACCCCCTAACCCCACTCCCCACCCCCCACCCACTCAAAGGATTACAAAGGCGAGCATGCGGACAGGAGACCTTTTGGTCCATATCTAGGTCGGATGCGGAAAAAATTATAATAATAATAAATTAATAAATAAAAACTATAATATTGTAAATAACAAATAAAACACATAAATAAATGCATAGGTATAGATAAATAATAAACAAACAGGTAAATAGTAAATAATGATAAATTGACATATAACTAATAATAAATGAAAATCAAACAGACAAATGATAACAAAACAAAAACAAATAATACAAAATAAATTATAATCATTACAGCATCTTCCAAGCATCACAGCATCATCCATACACTTGCCTATTTGGACAAGGAAACGATAAAAAAAAATTAAGTACACTAATAAGACCAAAACTTGAGTATGCAGCAACCCTATGGACACCCAGTACCAAAAAGAATATAAAAAAATTAGAAAGAATACAAAGAGCAACAACAAAACTGGCACCAACTCTTTCCAAAATGACATATGAACAAAGACTGTCCAAATTAGAATGACCAACTCTGGAACAAAGAAGGGAAAGAGGAAACCTACTAACTATCTATAGAATTATGAAGGGAATGGAAATCTTAGATAAGAATGATTTATTGTGGCCAAACCATCCAAATACTTTTTCATCAACCCCATCTTCCAAATCTTTTTCTACCACCACTCTCCTCCTCATCTCCTTGTTTCTCACTCTATCCAGCCTAATAACCCCTACCATACTTTACAGGCATCTCATCCCAAACACATTTAAACTCTTCTCTTATGTTCCATGTTTCTGCTCCATACAGTGCTGTCGGCACAATCACCTCAAAATTGTTGGCAAAAGCTATAACTTACTAAAATCAATGAAAGTGGCTTTTACCTACTTGGATGAAGAAAAGGGAAAGAAAATTGGAGTATGCAGCGACACTATGGTCACCCAGTACAAAAAAGAATATAAGGAAGATTGAAAGAATCCAGACAGCAGCTACGAAGATGACCCCAGAACTAACAAAACTATTATATGAAGATAGATTGTTAAAATTCGAGTTGCCAGCTCTGGAACAGAGAAGAGAAAGAGGTGACTTATTGACCATCTACAAAATTATGAAAGGCATGGAAGTTCTTGATAGAGAAGACTTATTAAATTGGAATAAGAGAAACACAAGTGGACATGGAAAGAAGCTGAAAAAGGACAATTATAGAAGAGACCTGAAAAAGAACAGCTTTCTCCACAGAGTGGTGGATGCATGGAACAAATTAGATGAAAAACAGTGTGTGCAAAAACAATATAAGAACTTAAGAGCAAACTGGATATGGAGAGATTCAAAAGAGGGACACCACAAGCTTAACCCCTTCCCGTAAGATACAACTAGGTGAATACTAGGTAAAATACAATCTCCTCTTAGCAAACATTCCCAAATGTCTATTTCTCATCACATTTTTTAATCCCCCAAGGCATTTACTTACTATTTTCAATCTACATACTACCTCTACCTCCACTCCTCACTTTTCCACCACATTCACCACCAAATATCTAAAGCTATCCCCTTCCTCCAGTCTCTCTTCTTTAACACTCACTTCCAATTTGCTGCCATCCTCTCCTATTGTACATCTCATCACCTTACTTATACCCACATTTAAAGTTAAAGTTGTTGGGTTTCAGTTCTGATACCAGTCTCAAAGGCTCTCCTCAGAACATCAGGCAAGGCAAGCCTCAACCCCCACTGTGGCACGGCAGTAACCTGTAACCTCCCCAGTAAACAGTTTAAGCTCACTGGCCCAGGCGGGGCTCAATCTGTTTACCTTGTGAATACGAATCCAGCGAGCTACTACTGTATTAGCACACCTTCTCAAATTCCATCACTAACTTCCTTGATACCTCTTCTAATTCTGCTACAAGAGCAGTGTTGTCAGCAAACAACAACTGGTTTATCCCTTTTTCTTAATTTTCTTTAACCATCTCCAACCCCCAGCCTATTACACTTGTATTTACTTTTCACACCACCCCATCCATGTATATATTGAACAGTCATGGCGACATAACACATACCTGGCAAAGTCCCACCTTTACCTCAAACCACTCGCTCTCTTAATTTCTAATTCTAAGACAGGCTCTACTTACTCTCGTAAAAACTCTTGACTGGTCTTAACTGCTTTCTTCCTATCCCATACATCTGAAATATCTCCCACAGTGCCTTTGTGTCTACTTTGTCATAAGCTTTTTCCAAATCCATAAAGGTCCAAAACACATCCTTACCAAAACATAAACAATAATTTATTTTGAAGTCTAGTGGTCAGTGCACTCATCTTACCACAAAAATCTGATCCATGCAATACCTGCCTTTGCCACATTGTTCCTCCCAATTACTCCATCTGTTCCTCTCCTAATCCTCTCAATTAAAACCCTCCTATAAGCCTTCCCAACTACACTTAACAAAATGATTCCTCTGAAACAACTACACTCACATTTGTCCCCTTTTCCCTTGTAAAGCAGAACTATATGGGTATTCCTTTAGTCCTCCAGCACTTTACCCTCCCTTAGATGCACATTAAACAACCTCACTAGCCAGTCCACTATTACTGTACCTCCCTTCTTCACTTTGTATAACACCCATCTAACTGAACAAAACACAGGAATAGAAAAATAGGCACCAAAAATGATTTGTAAATGGTAAGCTGAACCATAAAGTAAGAATATCCAAACTGAAAATTTAACCTCTTCACTCCGGGGCACATCGCACGTCTGGCAGCATTAGCTGCCCGATGTGCGATGTTGCGTCATAATAATCACATTATAAAAAATAAAGTCAGTGCTCAATCGTTCGTTCTCTTTCACCCGTGAATTTTGATAACCATAGAAAATATGATGAAGCCAGTTTAGAGAGAATGGAGGTTACGTAGGTATGACTACAATAAATATAATCAGCATCATCGCGTACCCACTTGCTCCTCATGACGCCTACGTAGGCGTCACTGTATGGAAGTGATTAAGGAATTGCATAAGAGGATGCAAGAGCACAAACAGAAATTATGAATAAAAGCTTTCAGCCAGTACTCAACATGGATTAAGTTTTAAGACAGAAAAAAATGGAAAGAATGTAAATATATGACAACTGTGAGAATGAAAGAAGTACTTAGATTGTTAGAAATATTGGAAACAAAGATGGCCTCAGGACTTGATGAAATATCAAACTGGACACAGAAAGAAACAATTGATGAACAAAGTATACAATTTGATAACTAGTTCACTAGAAGAGGTAAAGGTACCATTGGACTGGAAATCAGCTAATGTGATGCCAATTGATAAAGGAGGTAACAGAGAGGTATTGCTAAATTATAGACCAGTGTCTTTAACTAGTATAATAGCAAAAATGTGAGAAAATTGTAAGAGAAGAAACATCTCGAAAAGCAAGGAGTTTTAATAAACAATCAATCAGATTCAGAAGGAAAATCCTGTTTTACAAACCTGCTAAGTTTTTAGTCAAGAATGATGTACTATATGAGAGGGATGGGTGGACTGTATATCTGGACTTAAAAAAGTATCTAATAAAGTGCAACATACATACATACATGTATGTTGCATACATACATATACCAAAGGCTTTTTTACCCCCTTACAAGGGAGGTAGCCAAAAAACAAAGACATAAAAACCACTCCCACCTATTCCATCCCTATCACACTCCCCTCCACCCCACCCTCCTCCGTCCCTCTTATCTTGGCACCTCATGGATGACGGGTCATCACTGAATCTTGATCACTGCCCTGGGTCAGCAGTGTCGCAAGACACAGCACATCCACAGCAAGGCCACTTCATTAAATTGGCAATCCCCTCTCTCCGTCCCCTCATACAGAATAGGAGAAGACGAGGAGAAATCCCTTCGGGCTGTGTCAAATTTTTCTCACACACACACACTCCCTCACATAAGACATTAATATGGAAATTAGAAAACATAGGAGGCCTCAGCAGAAACATATCAGAATTAAATATTTCTCATAGGATAGATGTATGAGAGCAGTAGTAATTGATGAAAAGTCAGAATGGAGTAAAGTAATCAGCAGTTTGTTTTGGCTCTTGTAATGTTCCTTGTATATATTAATGACATGACGAAAGCAGTTGCTATGCAAACTTATTTGCTGATGATGAAAAGATCATGAAGAGGATAAGAAGTGAGGAGGATTGTATAATATTGGAAAGGAACCAGGATAAAAGTATACGAGTAGAGGCACGAATGGAAAATGTATTTTAACACAAACAAATGTAAACTACTGGAAATGAGACAAAGCATGAAAAGACCAATGATGGAGTACAAAATGAAATGATAACAGAAGCAAAGGAGGAAGAGGACCTAGGCATCGTAATCAAAGATGGCCTATTACCTAATGTACACATAAGGAAAATAATATGATCTATAACTTGTTGAAAAATATGAATAGCACTTCACTACATGCATGAGGACATGAAGAAAATCACAGAAAACTTGATAAGGCCTATACTGGAATATACAGTGATGATGTGGTCACAATACTTGAAGAAAGATAATAAGGTAGAATACAAAAGGTGATATCAAAGATGATCCCTGGTATATAGATGACATGATATATGAGGAAACATTGAAAAAACAGGGACCTCCCATTTTGAAGAAGGAAAAAGGGGAGACATAATAATGACATCTAAACTGGAAATAGGTTTAGAAGAAATGGACAGCAGTTACTGGTATAAGAAGAATGATCAACAAGAGGTCATGATAAAAAACTTATAAACAAATCTGTTTAGATGTCAGGAAATATAACTTTCTGCATAGGACTGTTGACTTGTGGAATAATCTAGATGAAAATATAACCCGAGCCAATACTAACAAAGAAATCAAGGCAAGTTTTGACAAATGGAGAAAATGAGACAGAACCCCATAAGCATTAGACCTATTCACTCACCCTCTCAATTTTAGCATGTGATTCAGGATTGCCCCACCACATTGCATAATAGATACTATTTTGTATTTTTTCCCACTTTCTAGAATTATTCTAGTAACATACAGATGATACATTTGATACAAACACACATAAATATTTACGTATAATCGTACCTTGATTTACATTCTAAATAACCTTTCTAAAAGCACATAAAACTGGTAGAAAATAAAAACACTTGGAAAATATATGAGGTATAAATGTGTATCTTTTCTAATTCATTCACTAAAGGACAGTAGAAATGGTGGTTATGACTAATGATTTCAATGATGATTTACATTAAATGTAATAAATGTAAATCAATGGTAATTGGAAATATGATTGTGAGCAATGGTGAACACTGGTAAAAATTATTAATGACTACAATGATTTACCTTAGAAGTCCTGCATAACCATACCTCATATCCTGACTCCATAATCCCTGTACTCTCTCTCTCATTGTTCCTTTTGTCTGCCAGGAGAATCAATCTAAAGCTCATTACCTAAATGCTTCCTCTGTATAATAATGTAGATAGGAGAAGAAAGAAAATAATAATAATAATAGTAAAATATACACATAATCATAACAGTTGTTACCTTTAGTTACCGAGTGGAAACCTACAGCCCTACAACAGTTCCAAAAGTCCTTGGTCCTCAAACATTGGACTGTTGTCTGTGTTCTATTTGTGAAGGAGGACAGGGAGGGAAAGATAGTTGCAGTGGGACGTGCTAAGATAATGACAGTGATTAATGAAGAAAATGGAGGAGATATAAATAAAGATGAGGTGAAAGCAGGTATTAAAATGATGAGAACAAGTAATGCATCTGGGTTGGATGGGTGTAATGCAGAATGTCTAAAAAATGGAGGTACACTGATGGTGGACAGGCTGGTGAGGTTGTTTAATGTTTGTCTAAAAGAGGGTAGAGTGCTGGAGGATTGGAGGAGCACCTGTATAGTTCCACTTTACAAGGGAAAAAGGGACAAGTGTGAGTGGAGTAGTTTCAGAGGTATCAATTTGTTGAGTGTAGTTGGTAATGCTTATGGGAAGGTTTTGATGGAGAGGATTAGGAGCGAAACAGTCAGAATAATTGGTGAGGAACAGTGTGGGTTTAGGACAGTTAGGAGTTGCGTGCATCAGTTTTTTGTGGTAAGACAGATATGTGAGAAAGCTGTAGGAAAAAGGTAAGGATGCTTTTTTGGGCCTTTATGGATTTGAAAAAGGCTTATGACTGGGTAGGCAGGAATGCACTGTGGGAATTAGAAATGAGAGAGTGTGTGGTTTGAGGTTAAGGTGGGACTTTGCCAGGGATGTTCAATTTCTACATGGATGGGGTGGTGCAAAAGGTAAATGCAAGGGATTGGAGATGGTTAAAGAAAATGGAGAAAATGGAAGATAAGCCAGCTGTTGTTTGCTGATGACACTATGCTTGTGACAGGATCAAAGGAGGGATTAAGGAAGTTAGTGATGGAGTTTGGGAAGGTGTGCAAAGAAGTTGAAGATAAATGTGGGTAAATGTAGGGTGATGAGATGTACAAGGGGAGAATGTGGCAGCAAATTGGAAGTGAGTATTAAGGGAGAGAGACTGAAGCAAGTGGATAGTTTTAGATACTTGGGTGCAAATGTGGGGGGAAAAAGGAGTGGAGGTGGAGGTAGAATGTAGAATGAGAGAAGCAAGGAAATGCTTTGGGGGATTAAAAAATGTAATGAGAAACAGACATTTGGGAATGGATACTAAGAGGGGATTGTATGAAGGAGTGATTGTGGCGACAGCATTGTATGGGGCAGAAACATGGAACATAAGTGAGGAGGAGAGGACTTTAAATGTGTTTGAGATGAAATGTATGAGAAGTGTGGTAGGGAATACTAGGCTGGATAGAGCGAGAAATAAGGAGGTGAGGAGGAGAGCAGAGGTGAGTTGGAAGATAAGCCATGCGGGGGGGGGGGGGGATGACCAGGGATGAGATGGATGGATGGGGTAAAAAATATATATATATATATTGGGAAAGAAGGGAATGTGTGTTAAGGAAGGAAAGGAGAAGACAGAAGATAGGGGTAAGTGGAGAGTAGTTGTGTATGGATGATGTTGTGCCACATGGGAGTGGGTGGGGGATGAGGGGGAGTATGTTTGAATGATATTTTGACACATCCTAAAGGAATTTATCTACATCTCTTTTTCTAGATGAGGGGACAGAGAGGGGGGTCACCGATTAAATAAAGTGGCCTTGCTGTGGATGTGCTGTGTCTTGCTACAATGCTTCCAACCCAGGGCAGTTGGCAAGATGAAGGGATGACCAGTCATCCAAGAGGAGCCAAGATAATAGGGATGGAGGGGGGTGAATAGGAGTGGAGAATGTGGGGATGGAATGGGTGGTTGATTTTGTGCCTTTGTTTTATGGCTGCCTTCCTCGTAAGGAGGAAAAAGCTGTTAGTACCTGTATGTACATATATATATATATATATATACATATACCAAAGGCTTTTTTCCCGCTTACAAAGTAGCCAAAAAAAAAAGGCATAAAAACCACTTCCACCCATTACATCCCCACATACTCCATTCCCATTCACCCCCTTCCCTCCCTGTTATCTTGGCACCTCCTGGATGACAGGTCATCCCTGCATCTCACCCACTGCCCTGGTTCAGAAACAGTGTCGCTAGACACAGCACATTCACAGCAAGGCCACTTCATTAAATCGGTGATCCTCCCTTTCCGTCTCCTCATGCAAAAATGGAGAAGACGGAGTGAAATCCCCTCAGGCTGCATCAATCTATTTTTCACACATACTCCTTTACTCTCATCCCCCACCCACTCCCCTCATGCCTCACAGCATCATCCATACACAAACATTCTCCATTCACCTCTATCTTCTGTCCTCTCCTGTCCTTCCTCAACAGATACTCTCCTCTTTCTCAATGCCCCTTTTATCCCATCTATCCATCTCATCCTTGGTCACCCCCTCATGTTTACTCCTTCCACCTCTGCCTTCCACACCTCTTTTACTAATCTTTCTTCACTCATTCTTTCCTTGTGTCCAAACGATCCCAATACTCTTTCATCAACGCTATCTCCCAACTCCCTTTCCATCACTGTTCTCCTCCTCACCACCTCATTTCTCACACTATCCAGCCTAGTAACCCCTATCATATTTCTCAGGCATCTCATCTCAAATACATTCAAACTCCTCTCTTCCTCTCTTATGTTCCAAGTTTCTGCACCATACAATGCTGTCAGCACAATCACTCCTTCATACAATCTCCTCTTAGCATCAATTCCTAAATGTCTGTTTCTAATTACACTTTTTAATCCATCAAGGCATTTACTTGCTTCTTTCAATCTGCATTCTACCTCCACCTCCACCTCCACTCCTCCCTTTCCTGCCACATTTGCACCCAAGTATCTAAAACCATCCACTTCCTCCCGTCTCCCTTAATACTCACTTCCAGTCTGCTGCCACTTTCTCCCCTTGTACATCTCATCACTTAACTTTTACACACACTTATCTTCAACTTCCTTCTTTCACACACCCTTTCAAACTCTGTCCCTAACTTCCTCAATCTCTCTTCTGATCCTGCTACAAGCCGAGTGTCATCAGCAAACAACAGCTGGCTTATCTCCCACTTTTCTCCATTTTCTTTAACTATCTCCAATCCCTGACCCACTACCCATTTACCTCTCATACCACCCCATCCATGTATAAATTGAACAGCCAAGGTGACATAACACATCCCTGACAAAGTCCCACCTTAACCTCAAACCACTCATTCTTTCCATTTTTTATTCTAACACAAGCTCTACTCTTGTAAAAACTCTAGACAGCTCTTAAAAGCTTTCCTATCCCATATACCTGCAATACCTCCCACAGTGTATTCCTGTCTACTGTCATAAGCCGATTCTAAATCCATAAAAGCCCAAAAAACATTATTACCTTTTCCTATAGCTTTCTCACATATCTGTCCTACCAATAAAAATTTGATTCATGCAACTCCTACTTGTCCTACACCCACACTGTTCCTCACCAATTACTCCCTGTTCCTCTCAATCAAGACCATAAGCCTTCCCAACTACACTTAACAAACTGATCCCTCTGAAACTACTACACTCACACTTGTCCCTTTTTCCCTTGTAAAGTAGAACTATACAGGCACTCCTCCAGTCCTCCAGCACTCTTACCCTCTCTAAAACAAATATTAAACAACATCACCATCCAGTCCACCATCACTACCTCCTTTTTTTAGACATTCTGCATGGCATTTATCCAACCCAGGCACCTTACCTGCTCTCATTGTCTTAACAACTGCCTTCACCTCATCTTTCCTTATTTCTCCTCCTTTTTCTTCACTCATCACTGTCATTTTCTTAGTGCTTCCTATGGCAACTACCTTTCCCTCCCTATCTTCCTTCATATTTAGCAACTCCCTAAAATACTCTGCACATCTTCCTCCTACTGCCTTCTCTTCTGTTATCATCTCTCCATCTGCACCTTTTATCTTTTCTTCTCTACTTGATTTGCCTCCACTTCCTCTCTTAATTTCTTTCCAAAACATTGTTTTACATATATACCAAAGGCTTTTTCCCCACTTACAAGGGAGGTAGCCTAACATATATATATATTTTTTTAATATTCTGTTATACTCTTACCCCATTTCACATCTGCTCTCCTCTTTGCCTCCTTTATCTTATGCTTTACTTCTCTTTTCTTTGTTCCTCTCATATGATTCTGTCATCCTATTTTGTAACCAATCTGTGAAAGCTCACTTCTTCTCTTCTACAACCTTCTTTGCTTCCTCATCCCACCACTCACTACCCTTCCTTCTATTTCCTCCCATCCTCCTTGTTACACACACCATCTTTGTACACCTTGTGACTCCCTCCTTCATCCCTAGTCTTCCTCCACTCCCAGTTCTACTCTATCCTTCACTCCCTTCCACTCCTCTCTCAGCTTCTTCTTGTACTCCTTCTCCTTTTCTTTCTCATTTAAGCAGTTCACTTTAAGTACCTCCCTACCTTCTGTCCCTTTCCTTTTTCTACATCTATCCTCCACTCTCAACTTACCTTCCACCAAAAAATGATCTGATATTCCCCCACTCTCTCCCTTTAGAACATGTACATCCTTAACTCTTCCTACTATACTCTTGGGTTACCACTATATAGTCCATTAACACTCTACCACCCATCCATCCACCACCCTCTCCTATGTGTACTTATGCTTGACTTTCTTCCTAAATATTGTATTTGATATGATCAACTCTCTTGACACATCCCCATCATCAACTCTACACTATGATATATATATATATTATATATATATATATATATATATATATATACATATATATGTACATATATATATGTATATATACATATTTACCTAGTTGTATTTTACGGGAAAAGAGCTATGCTTGTAGTGACCCACTTTTGTATCTTTCAGCATCCAGTTTGATCTTAAATTCTTGTAAATTTTTTGCACTCACTGTTTCCTCATTCAATTTGTTCCAGATGTCTACCACTTTGGTGTGGAAAGCTATTCTTTTTTAGATCTCTTCTGTAACTATTCATTTTCATTTTTTTTTTCATGTCTTCTTGTTTTTCTTTTATCCCACTTCAGTGTGTGTGTGTATATATATATATATATGTATATATATATATATGTATATATATATATATATATGTATATATATATACATATATATACACGCACACACACATATATATACCAAAGGCTTTTTTTCCCCCTTACACGGGAGGAAGCCAAAAGACAAAGGCATAGAAACCACTCACATATATAGTATATGTGAGAAAGACATGTGAGAAAATTTTAGGAAAATGTATGGATGTTTTTGGGGCCTTTATGGATTTGTAAAATGCTTATGACAGGGTAGACAGGAAGACACTGTGGGAGGTATTGCAGATATATGGAATGGGAGGAAAACTGTTAAAAGCTGTCATGAATTTTTACAATAGTAGAGCTTGTGTTAGAATCAGAAATGGAGAGAGTGAGTGGTTTGAGGTAAAGGTAGGACTTTGCCAGTGACATATTTTGTCGCCTTGGCTGTTCAATTTATACATGGATGGGGTGTTGCAAGAGCTAAATGCAAGGGTAATGGGCAGGGAATTGGAGATGTTTAAAGAAAATGGAGAAAACTGGGAGATAAGCCAGTTGTTGTTTGCTGACAACACTGCACTTATAGCAGGATCAGAGGAGGGATTATGGAAGTCAGTGATGGAGTTTACGAAGGTGTACAAAGGAAGATAAATATGTAAAAGTAAGGTGATGAGATGTACAAGAGGAGAGGATGGCACCAAATTGGAAGTGAATATTAAGTGAGAGAGATGAGAGGAAGTGGACATTTAAGAGAAGAGTGAAGGATAGAGTAGAACTAGGAGTGGAGGAGGAATAGAGATGTTTCAATGAAGGAGTTGCAAGGTGTGCAAAGATGGTGTGTGGAACAAGAAGGACAGGAGGAAATAGAAGGAAGGGTAGTGAGTGGTGAGATGATGAAGCAAAGAAGGTTGTAGAAGAGAAGAAATGAGCATTCACATATTGGTTACAAAATAGGATGAGAGAATAATATGAGGTACAAAGAAATGAGAAGAGAAGTAAAGTATGAGACAAAAGAGGCAGAAAGGAGAGCAGATGTGAAATGGGGTAAGTCTGACAGAAAATTTTGAAAGTAATTAAAAGATGTTTTGGAAGGAAATTATGAGAGGAAGAGGGGGTGAATCAAGTAGAGAAGAAAAGGTAAAAGGTGCAGGTGGAGAGATGATGATGAGACAGCAGTAAGAGGTAGATGGGCACAGTACTTTAGGGAGTTGCTAAATGTGAAGGAGGATAGGGAGGGAAAGGTAGTTGAAGTGGGAGGTGCTAAGAAAATGACAGTGATGAGGAAAATGCAGGAGAGATAAGAAAAGATGAGGTGAAAGCAGGTATTAAAATGATGAGAGCAGGTAATGCATCTGGGTTGAATGGGTCATGCGGAATGTCTAAAAAAGGGAGGTACAATGATGGTGGACTGGCTCATGAGGTTGTTTAATGTTTTTCTAAAAGAGGGTAGAGTGCTGGACTGGTGGAGTGCCTGTAAAGTTCTGCTTTACAAGGGAAAAAGGGGACAAGTTGTGTAGTAGTATCAGAGGGATGAGTTTGTTGAGTGTAGTTGGGAAGGCTTATGGTGGGTTTTCATTGAGAGGATTAGGAGAGGAACAGAGGGAGTAATTGGTGAGGAACAGTGTGGGTTTAGGACAGGTAAGGGTTGCATGGATCAGATTTTTGTGGTAAGGCAGATATGTGAGAAAGCTTTAGGAAAAGGTAAGGTTTTTTTGGGGTCTTATGGATTTGGAAAAGGCTTATGACAGGGTAGACAGGAAGGCACTGTGGGAGGTATTACAGATATATGGGATAGGAGGAAAGCTGTTAAGAGCAGTCATGAGTTTTCATGAGAGTAGTAGAGCCTGTGTTAGAATTATAAATGGGTAGGGGATTGGAGATGGTTAAAGAAAATTGAGAAAAATAGGAGATTAGCCAATTGTTGCTCGTTGAAAACACTGTACTTGTAGCAGAATCAGAGGAGGGATTAAGGAAGTTAGTGACTGAGTTTGGGAGGGTGTGTGAAAGAAGTTGAAGATAAATGTAGGTAAAAGTAAAGTGATGAGATTTACAAGGGGAGAGGATGGTAGCAAACTGGAAGTGAGTATCAAGGGAGAGAGACTGAAGGAAGTGAATACATTTAGATACTTGAGTGCAAATGTGGTGGGAAAGAGGGCATTGGAAGTGGAAGTAGAATATAGATTGAGAGAAGCAAGTAAATGCCTTGGGGGATTAAAACGTGTAATGAAAAATAGATATTTGGGAATGCACGCTAAGAGGACATTGTATGAAGGAGTGATTATGCCAACAACACTGTATAGGGCAGAAACATGGAATATAAGAGAGGAAGAGAGTTTAAATGTGTCTGAGATGAAATGCCTGAGAAGTATGGTAGGGTTTACTAGGCTAGACAGAGTAAGAAATGAGGTGAGGTGGAAGAAGAGCTGGGATGGAAAGGGAGTTGGAAGATAGGGTTGATGAAAGAGTTTTGGAATGGTTTGGGCACATGGAAAGAATGAGTGAACATGAGGGGGTGACCAAGGATGAGATGGATGGATGGGGTAAAAGGGTCATGGGGAAAGAAAGGAATGTCCGTTGAGGAAGGAAGGGAGAAGACAGAAGATAGGAGTGAGTGGAGAATGGTTGTGTATGGATGATGTTGATGTGGTGCTTGGATGGATGGATGGGGTAAAAGGGTCATTGGGAAAGAAAGGAATGTCCGCTGAGGAAGGAAGGGAGAAGACAGAAGATAGCAGTGAGTGGAGAATGGTTGTGTATGGATGATGATGATGATGTGGTGCATGGAAGGGAGTGGGTAGGGAATGGGGTGGGTGGGGTGAGGGAGTATATGTGAATGATATTTTGAAGCAGCCTGAAGGGATTTCTCCCCATCTTCTCTTTTTCTACATGTGGAGATGGAGAGGGGGGTTGCCGATTTAGTGAAGAGGCTTTGCTGCAATGCTTCTCACCCAGGGCAGTGGGTGATGTGCAAGGATGGCCCATCATCCAGTGCCAGGAAAAGAGGGAGGGAGGGGTGGTGAATGGGAGTGGAGTATGTGGGGATGAAATGGGTGGGAGTGGACTTATGCCTTCGACTTTGGCTACCTCTCTTGTAAGGGAGGGGGGAAAAGGCTGTTAGTATGTATGCAACCCCACACCCCTGGTTATTTCTCAGTTGCATTTGGTGAGGTGTGCTTATGCGATATGGTATGTAGGGTTGGAGGAACTGAGGTCTCTTGCATTGAATTGTGTATCATTCTCATGTGCTGTTCTATGGGAAGAACTTTGGTTTCTGAGTGTAGATGTTCTACTGGAGTTACTTTATTGTAGCCAGTTGTTTTTTGTAATGCTTTATTTAATGTTTTTAGTAGGATGTCTTTATTTTCTTAATTGCTGGGTACCATGTTGTGCTATTTGTATGCAGTGTTTAGTGTTTCTTCCTGTAATTCAACTCATTAACCTCTTAAATACAAGTCAAATTTTCATGGGCAGCATCAGCTGCCTTATATACAATGATTTGATGATGCACCACAATATTCATGTTACAAAATATAAAGTTACAGCTGTATCACTTGTTCTCTTTCACTCTGAATATTAATAACCACAGGAAATATGACAAAGCTAGTTCACAGAATATAGGGGGTCACTGAGTTACAACTACAAAATAAATAAAATCAAAATGCCAATGCTGGCATCCCCAAATTCCCCCTCGTGCCTCACGATGCCTACATAGGTGCCATCATATGGAAGGGGTTAATGTATAAGGGTGTGTGGGGAAATTATTGATGATGATGATGATGATGATGATGTGATGATGATTATGATGATTATTTTGATGATGATGATTATTTGATGATGTTGATGATGTGTCACAAACTCACCCATCTGAAGGCTAAGACAGTGCCCCTTACAGAGGACTTTGTAGTGCAGACTTTAATGAACCATGCCCTTGGTTCAACTCTGCCTGAGTCATGGTTCAAACAACCATCCCCTTGGCTTTCGCAACAAGTAACAACGCCCTAACCCGCCCAGCCAGCAAGCTTCCTGAATAATGATAATAATAATAATAATAGTACATGCATGTGCACACACACACACACCAGTCCATCTCTGTTCACATCAATAACAAGAGCTAACATTATCTATCAGCATGTGTAGGACATAGTCAAACTGCTTCACTAAAACCCCTGTATCCGAGAACCAGATTTTTTACAGCATGACAGAGAACACAGGCAGTATCTCATCAAAGAACTTAAATGATATTCTGGAAATTAAACAGAACCCAACAATGGTGGTCTCTTGCTACCACTGTTAAAGTGTTTGTCATGGTATGAATTGCAAAGAACAATGGCCTGCATTAAGAGCACCATTATTCAACTCCAATACCACCAGATTTGAGGTTGATCCCCTTTTTATTCCTTAAACTGAGCATTCAAGTATCAAAGCTAGCTGTTGTGCAGACAATGCAACATGAAAACTACAATGAAGAATTAACATTCTTGTGGGACCTCTCCCTGACAGAGGTAGCATTTATCATTAAAGACATATGAAACTAATCCACAATATATCAGAACTTTGCAAATATCTTACAATGTCATTAAGGAGATTTGTCCCTAAAACCAGTGGCCTCTAGGAAGGGTTGTCACTATATCTCTGAATCAAGGCAAAGCTGTTTGTTTTGTGGAAATTCAGACCTCTATATGAGTGTCCTTGTCTGATCACTGAAATGTGTATACTATGCCACCAAGCATTTGAGTGTCAAGTCATCCCTTCTAAGCTTACTTCCAAGGATTTCCTGTATTTACCTTGTTGTATCTTATGGGAAGGGGAGCTATGCTCGTGGTGTCCTGCCTTTGTATCTCGCAGTGTCTCATTTGCTTTTAAATTCATGTATGGTTTTGGCCCACACTACTGCTTTGTCCAGTTTGTTCCAGATGCCTACCACTCTGTGTGGAAAACTGTTTTTTTTTTCAGATCTTTTCTATAACTATCCTTTTTTATTTTTTTTTTCTATGTCCTCTTGTTTTCTCATCCCAATTCAATAAGTTCTCTCTATCAAGGACTTCCATGCCTTTCATGATTCTGTAGATGGCCAGTAGGTCACCTCTCTCTCTTCTTTGTTTCAAAGTCAGTAATTTCAATTTAGCCAGTCTCTCCTCATATGACAGGTTTGAAAGTGTTGGGGCCATTTTTGTGGTTGCTCTCTGGATTCTTTCAATTTTCTTTATATTCTTTTTGGTACTGGGTGACCATAGTGTCACAACATACTCCAGTCTAGGCTTTATTAACGTGACTAATATTTTTCTAATAATTTCTTCGTCTAAATAGGTAAAAGCCACTTTTACTGATCTTAGCAAGTTATAGGATTCTTTCTTCAACAATTTTGTTTATCTGTTTATCAGGTGGCTTATCATTTGAGATAATTACTTCTAGGTCTTTTTCAGATCCCACTTTCTTCACCTCCTTTGTTCCAATTGTATATTGTTCTGATATTCTTTTTTTACTTTTTTCGAACTTAATTATGCTACATTTCTTAATGTTGAAGTCCACTTCCCACTTCTGACTCCATTTCTAAACCTTGTTTAGGTCTCTCAGTAGTGATTCTCAATCTGTTTCAGCTTTCACTTTCCTCAACAATTTTGCATCATCTGCAAAGAAGCTCATGTAACATCCCAGATCTTCATCCATGTCATTCACGTAAATAGTGAACATTATTGGAGCTAGTACTGATCCCTATGGAACTCCACTGATCATCTCCTCCCAACCTGAACACTTTTCTCTGTGCACTACTCTCATTTTTTACCATGCAGGAAATCCTCCATCTAGTTTAGTTGGTTACCTTGTATCCCTCCTATGTTTTCCAATTTTTTAAATAATTTTTTGCATGGTACTTTGTCTAAGGATTTTTGTAAGTGAAAGCACAACCAGCCCATCCATCCCTTTCTTGTATTATATCTATTAGTCTTCAGTAGAAACAGATCAAATTTGTAGCATGGTATTCATATTGATAGTGTTTGCAGTATTTTGAAAGTGAAGTGTTATTCTGTAAATCTTGCAGAATACGATGATTTCAATTCTGTTAGCTTTTGCTTACTTGTAAGTAGGTACTATTGTCAGTATAGGACATGATGATCTGACCCTGCAACTTGACATAAATCAGTTGTTACAGTACAGATGCAAGGGATTAACAGATACACTGAACTAATACTGTAGGAGACATGGCAGGATAACTCTCCATGTCATTCCATACCCCTAATCATTTTCTGTCAGGGGGCTTTAATTTTCAGTGGTAACTACCCACGCTGTTGAACAATCAGTTAACACTACCAGTAACCCTTCTCATTTTGTTGTTTAGTGGAATGAGTAGTTGGGCATATCTTTACATTTCATGGTTGACCTGTCAATAAATAGTACATCACAGGGTTCATTTCCACCAAACCATCTATACTGCTGGAGGTGACCAAAGTATACTATATATGATAATTTTTGTGACAGTCGCATGCAGGATTCGAACCCACATGCATACATACATACATATACCAAGGCATTTTCCCCCTTACAAGGGAGGTAGCCAAAAAGGAAAAGGCATAAAATCATTCCCACCCATTCCATCCCTGAATACACCCCGCACCCTCCACCCTCCCTCTCATCTTCGCACCTCCCGGATGACGGGTCATCCCTGCACCTTGTCCACTGCCCTGGGTCAGAAGCAGTGTCGCAAGACCCACATGCAACTGTCATAAAAATGATCAGATTGATGTCGCTGTTCCTAGCGAATTTCTCTCGTATACTATATATATCTGTAAACAACTTGCCTCTAATTCCTACTTAGTACTGACACCATATGATCATCCGCATCATACTTATAATTTTTCCCCTCTAAATAAAATTCTAAATACGGCTGCTTCCTATATACCCCATATATTAATAAAAATATATTACTTATCAGGTATAACTCCAGCATTGCATTACACTGGAAAATTAACTTCTTCAATACAAATAAAACTCTTGCGTGCAGCATTGTATACCTAATGTACAGTGAGACCTCTCGTTAACGGACATTAATTAGCTGTGTTTGTGGTGTTTTCGCTGTGTTTTTGGTGTTTTTGGTGCTGTTGTTTAGTGTGTGCAATCACTATGCCACCCAAAAACCACTCCAAAACACCGAAAACACCGTAAACACAGCTAATTAACATCCGTTAATGAGAGGTCTCACTGTACAATGATTGGATGATGCTCACAATAATCGTATTATAAAATATAAAGTCACTGCTTATTTGCTTGTTCTCTTTTACTCTGAGTAATAATAAACACAGAAAATGTGATCAAGCCAGTTCACAGAATTCAGGGGTCACTCAGCTTATACCAAGAGCTTTTTCCCCTTTACAAGGGAGGTAGCCAAAGTCAAAGGCATAAATCCACTACCACCCATTTCATCCCCACATACTTCACTCCCATACACCATCCCTCCCTCCCTCCACTCTTGGTTCCTCCTGGATGACGGGTCATCCCTGCATCTCGCCCACTGCCCTCACCCTGGATTAGAACCAATGTAGCAAGACACTACATCTCCAGCAAGGCCATTTCATTTAATCTGTGACACCCCTCCCTGTCCCCTCATGCAAAAAAAGAGAATATTGGGAGAAATCCCTTCAGGCTGCATCAAAATATCATTCACACATAACCACTCCCTAACCCCCCTATCCCCCACCCACTCCCTTCCATGCATCATAGCATCATGCGCACATAATCATTCTCCACTCACCCCTATCTTCTATCCTCTCCCTTCCTCAACACACATTCTCCTCTTTCCCAATGCCCCTTTCACCCCATCCATCCATCTCATCCTTGGTCTGCCCTTCATATTCACTCCTTCCACACCTATTTTACTAATCTTTCTTCACACATTCTTTCCATGTGTCCAAACCATCCCAAAAATCTTTCATCAACCCCATCTCCCAACTCCCTTTCCACCCCAGCTCTCCTCTTCACCTCCTCATTTCTCACTCTATCCAGCCTAGTGACCCCTATCATACTTCTCAGGCATTTCATCTCAAATAAATTTAAACTCTTCTTATGTTCCATGTTCCTGTCCTATACAGTGCTGTTGGCATGATCACTCCTTCATACAATCTCCTCTTGGCATCATTCACAAATGTCTATTTCTCATTACACTTTTTAATTCCCCAAGGTATTTACTTGGTTCTCTCAATCTACATTCTACCTCCACTCCTCCCTTTCCCACCACATTCGCACACAAGTATTTAAAGCTATCCACTTCCTTCAGTCTCTCTTCCTTAATATTCGCTTACAATACCTCCCTTGGAAGGGGGAGAAAGCCTTGGTATATGTATGTATGTACTAATAATTTTTTCCCAACATTTTAGTAATTTGAGCTGCTGGTACACAGCACACAGCAAGGCATTGTTTACCACAAAATAGTAACTATCATAAGAACCTCACTTAGAAAAACACATAAAATGGTACAAGAATAACTCGTTACGGTATTCAAGATTTCTAGAGCTGAAGGAAATCATTTGATATTAGCCCAAACAAAACTGTCTGGCATTTCCCACAGAAGAATCTTAAATGTGCTTCAATGATACTATATATCATAAAAAATGAATAGATAGTTGAATCATGATGGACGGTTAACCCATTATGACAAAAGGTTTCTCTAAGCTTAATATTATCTGGCATAAGCCAGAGTAAAACTCTAAAATGTGCCAAAACTAGCACAATATCCCATGAAGGGTTAAAAAGGAACATATGCAAATCAATAAATTCTAGCTCATTTCTTTGAGACAGGTCTTACCTGAAAAAATATAGTTATACTGAATAAATTGCTCTGATTGAAAAATTGCAACCAGGAACTATGACTGTCTACCATGAGGGTTTTAACCTGTTCCTGTGACTGGGCTCCCTCTCTATCAGCTATATTCATCACATCTTAACCAAAATCAAATTTGTACCTCTTTACATATAAAATAGTGAAAATCTGTATAAAAACCTTTAAGCCATGGTGTTTACAAATTTGGCCATGCTGTAGGTGCAAAAGTCATAGGGATAATGAGGACCAGTTACTTCAAAGAACAGCACATTTACAGATGTCACTTTTCAATTCAAAATAGCATTCTGACATCACTTCTTTTACAACTACTATTTGCAGAAGTCATTACCATAAAAATGCCAATGTGCTCTTCACATATCACAACAGCTGCCTCCAATATTCATACTTTCTCCTTTCAGGTCCTGCCCATGTCTTCTAATTAGACTGCTGTTCGCATAGCTGAAGAATGTCCATACATGAAGTTCCTTGGGATGGAGATAGTGGTTTTACTGCTGCTATGACGGGCCTGGTTCTCTCGGGAATGGGAATGCGCTACAGCAATGGATAAACATTGTACCCATTGCTCTGCATTCTTGGAATCCTGTGTGCATTAAATTCTATTAGATAAAAAGTTGTACAATAACTATACCAAAATTGTACAATAACTATACCAGCTGGCATACATAGGCCAGAGATCAGCATTTCCATAAATGTACTCTACTTCTTCAGAATCATTATTCTTTGAGTATTTTCAGTCTTTCAAATGAAACATACTACTTCCCATTCTACACAATCCCATCCAAGCTAAAACAGTACGAGACTATTGCTCAATTTGGTTTGGTGGACAGTGGAGGTAAATATGTTATAGTGGGGACTGGGAGGTAAAAGAGAATTATGGACTGGACAAGTTGAAAAAGGGAATACTGAAGATAGAAAATCTGGCAATCAATCAATCCATTACCTAAAATTTCTTTTGCAGGAGACCCATGGCTTCCAAGTAACAGGCAACAACTGCCAAGCAGGCCCATGGAATAGAGTCACTCATGGAAGAAATATTGTTGTTGTCTAGGGATTGTTAGTGTGGGACAGTGTAGGATCAGATACTCAGTGTCTTCTGTGTGGTGGCTGCAACTAGGGCACTTTGATTCTGTTGCCAGGCCTATTCTGAGGTACTGTCTTACAGTTGGATGGTGTCCTGAATGCAAACATTACAGTGTGGTTCTTACTTCTCTTATGAGGGGTATTACTGACCTCATGTATGTATGGATACTATGCATGAAGACTTCTTGTACTCTATGGGCTGTGGGTGTGCATGTTTGAGGGGGCCTTGCAAAGAATTGCACCAGCCATTCTCATGTGTTCTAAGGGAAGGATATTTGGTAAGAGTTGATAGCTTACTGGAATTGTTTTGAAGCAGCCAGTAATTCTCCAGGGTTTTTGTACTATTTGTAGAATGTCTTCATATTTTTTTTATTGTACTAAACTGAGCCACAGGAGCATACTTGAGTGTCCTTACAGGGTTTTCATTCCATTTGTAGAATTTGTTAGGCTGGTTGAAGCAAACTCTGATAGAGTGTTGGTTTTATTTTGCAATGAATTTGGGCGTCAATGTTATGCGGCTTGCTTCTAATGGTAAGAAAAGGAGAGGGGATGAGATGGCAAAAGAGGTGATGACTTGTGTGTTTCAAGTCATTTCCCAAGGTGATCTGCTTGCGGAGGAGGGGGGAGAAGGTGAGAAAGCAAAGAGACTGAGAGCCAGGCTGACAGTATGATGCTCCGAGGTGATCTGAATCTTCAGCATTCATCCAGCCTTTATATACGCAGGCAGGTCATGATCTGTACTCCTAAATGGTGAGGTCAAATTTGAAGTCTGGGAAGTTGGACACAAAACATTCTCATGATTCTCATGCCAGCGGCTCATGAAGATGAAGGATATATCTTCTTCAACAAATTCAGTTTTCATCATCACATGGCTCACATGGCTGGCCAAGCTGTAGATTAGTCATCACTGGCAGATGCTGGTACTGCATGTGTGTTCCTCAAGGAGGCTTTATCCTACCCATGGGCCTCAAGGAAGCTTTAGGTCAAGTCATGCAGACAGGCAGCACACGAGTCACATGGCTGGCCAAGGTGTAGATTAGTCATCACTGGCAGATGCTGGTACTACATGTGTGTTCCTCAAGGAGGCTTTGTGCTACCCATGGGCCTCAAGGAAGCTTTGGGTTAAGTCATGCAGACAGGCAGCACACGAGTCACCTTTTACCCACAATTACCTTCAACTTTCTCCTATCACATACCTTCCCAAATTCTGTCACTAACTGCCTTAATCCCCCTTAACTGTGCTACAAGTGCACTGTCATCCACAAACAACAACTGGCTCACCTACTTCTCTCCATTTTCTTTAATTATCTCTAATCCCCTGCCCATTACCTTTACATTTACCTCCCATACCCCCCCATCCATGTACACACTGAACAGCTATGGCAAACTGACACAGCCTGATGCATCCCCACCTTTACCTCTAACCACTCACTCTCTCAATTTCCAATTCTAATACAGGCTCTACCACTTGTGAAAACTCTTTACTGCCCTTAAAAACTGTAATTCTAATAATCATAAATGTAAACCACTGTATGAGAAATTGAAAACTAAAAAAGAATTTATTGATATATTCTAGGATAGGGTGGCAAAATATACGACTGAGATAAAAGTCCTTTAACAGAAAAATGATTGGCATTTAATGTTGTTCCAATATTAGCAGGTTGCTAAAAAGTTCATGCATAAACAAATACTTTGCTTACCTTTGCTTTAAGTTTAAAAGTTTTGTTGTCTGTGAAGATTTCAAAAGCTTTTGGAATGTGCCTCCTCCCTCTGCGCACCTTTACACTACGAATCTGATGTACATCTATACCCCCTTTGTCCTCCACTTTATCTTCAGTCTGAATGTAATAAAGAAAAGAAAATTACAGCTCAGCCAAGTAACAATACATACCTTACATTAATTTAAATTTTACTGTTTACAGTGTATACATTCATTGAATCACTTGTCTCTAGTTTCACTGGTTGAAAAACCCACAGTCCTACAGGAGCTGGCAACAGTCCTCAGAACCTTCCACAGATCTCTCTGGGAAGAAACTTTGGACTATTGTCTATGTTGTACAAGTTTGAGACAGTTTCTATGTCACTAGCTGAGAGGTGGGTAGTTGCCAGTTCTCAGCCCACATGCACACGCATACATACAACTAGGTAAATATACAGAAATGCAAACATGAACAAACATATATTTGTATTTACCTAGTTATATTATAAGGGAAGGGAGTTATGCTCACGGTGACCCATCTTTGTATCTTTCAGCATCAAGTTTTTTCTTAAAATCTTGAATTGTGTTTGCACACACTGTTTCTTTATCTAAATTATTCCAGGTATCCAGTCCTATATGTGGGATTTTTTTTTTTTTTCATATCTCTTCTGTAGTTATCTGCTTTGAGTTTCTTTTCATATCCTCTTGTTTTTCCATTGTCCCATTTTAATAAATCATTCCTATCTAGGATGTCCATTCCTTTCATAATTCTATAGTCAGCAGATCTCCTCTTTCTCTTCTTTGTTCCAAAGTTGGTAATTCTAATTTGAACAATCTTTGTTCGTTTGTCAATTTGGAGAGAGTTGGTGCCAACTATGTCGTTGCTCTTTGTATTCTTTCTAATTTCTTTATATTCTTTTTAATACTGGGAGTCCATAGTGTTGCTGCGTACTCTAGTTTTGGTCTTATTAGTGTAACTAATATTTTTTTAATCATTTCCTCATCCGAGTAGTCAAATGCCACTTTTATTGGCCTCAATAGTTTGTAGGTTTCTCCAACTATTTTACTGATGTGTTTGTCCGGTGTCATGTCTTTGCTGATACTCCAAAGTCTCTTTCCAAGTTCACTTTTCTGACTTCTTCACCAATTTTATAAGTTCTTGATATTCTATTTTTACTTCTTCCAAACTCCATTATACTACACTTCTTGATATTGAAGTGCACTTCCCACTTTTGAGTCCACTTTTAGATTTTGTCCAGGTCTAACTGTAATGATTCACAATCCTCCTCCTGTTCTTACTTTTAGTATTTTTGCATCATCTGCGAAGAAATTCATATAACACTCTGCTCCTTCATCCATGTCATTTATATATATGGCAAATATGATTGGAGCCAATACCAAACTTTGTGGGACACCACTTATCATTTCTTCCCAGTTCGAGTATTTGTCTCTAATTACTACCCTCATTTTCTCCCAGTCAGGAAGTCTTCCAACCACTCCAATAATTTTCCTCTGATGCCACCTATTGATTCTATTTTTCTTATTAATTTCTTGTGTGGTACCTTATCAAATACTTTTTGTAGGTCTAGAAAGGCACAGTCTGCCCATCCATCCCTTTCTTGAATTATTTCTATTAGTCTCAAATAGAAGCATATCAGGTTTGTTGTACATGATCTTCCTTGTTTAAATTCAAATTTATTTGGATTCAGTATATTTTTTCTTCCAAATGTTTAACCCATCTACTTTTGATAACTTTTTCACATATTTTTGCTATTGTGCTTGTTAGGGAGACCTGTCTGTAGTTGGTTGGATCTTCCTTGTTTCCTCCTTTATATATTGGTAGTAGAGCATGTGTTAGGATTAGAAATGGAGAGAGTGAGTGGTTTGAAGTAAAGGTGGGACTTCGTCAAGGATGCGTTATGTCGCCCTGGCTGTTCAACTTATACATGGATGGGGTGGTGCGAGAGGTGAATGCTAGGGTAGTGAGTCAGGGATTGGAGATGGTTAAAGAAAATGGAGAAAAGTGGGAGGTGAGCCAGCTGTTGTTTGCGGACGACACTGCGCTTGTGGCAGGGTCAGAGGAGGGATTGAGGAAGCTGGTGGCAGAGTTTGGGAGAGTATGTGATAGAAGAAAGCTAAAGATAAATGTGGGTAAAAGTAAGGTGATGAGATGTACAAGGGGTGAAAGTGGCAGTAGACTGGAAGTGAACATTAAGGGAGAATGACTGGAGGAAGTGGAGAGTTTTAGATACTTGGGTGCAAGTGTAGCAGGAAAAGGTGGAGTGAAGGTGGAGGTAGAATGTAGATTGAGAGAAGCGAGTAAATGCCTTGGTGGTTTAAAGAGTGTAATGAGGAATAGACATTTGGAAATGGATGCGAAGAGGAGACTGTATGAAGGAGTGATTGTGCCAACAGCACTGTATGGGGCAGAAACGTGGAACATAAGAGAAGAAGAGAGAAGGAGTTTGAATGTGTTTGAGATGAGGTGTCTGAGAAGTATGGTGGGGGTTACTAGGCTAGATAGAGTGAGAAATGAGGAGGTGAGGAGGAGAACAGGGGTGAAAAAGGATTTGGGAGATAGGGTTGATGAAAGAATATTAGGATGGTTTGGACACATGGAAAGAATGAGTGAAGAAAGACTAGTAAAAGAGGTATGGAAGGCAGATGTGGAGGGAGTGAACATGAGGGGACGTCCTAGGATGAGGTGGATGGATGGGGTGAAGGGGGCTTTGGGGAAGAGGGGAATGTCTGTTGAGGAAGGAAGGGAGAGGACGGAAGACAGAGGTGAGTGGAGAATGGTTGTATATGGATGATGTTGTGACTGCATGAGGAGGAATGGGCGGGGAAGTGGGGGGTGGGGTAGTATGTGTGAGTAAATTTTGACGCAGCCCGAAGGGATTTCTCCCCGTCCTCGCCTTATATGCAAAGGGGGACGGAGAGGGGGGGTCGCCGATTAAATGAAGCGGCCTCGCTGTGGATGTACTGTGTCTTGCGACACTGCTTCTGACCCAGGGCGGTGGGCAGGGTGCAGGGATGACCCGTCATCCAGGAGGTGCTCAGATGAGAGGAAGGGTGGGAGGGGTGTGGAGTGTATTTAGGGATGAAATGGGTGGGAGCGTTTTTATGCCTTTCCCTTTTTGGCTACCTCCCTTGGAAGGGGGAAAAAGCCTTGGTATATGTATGTATGTATGTACAATATTTGCATTTTTCCAGTCTTGTGGTACCTTTCCTTCTTTGAGTATTAAGTTATAATGTGTATTTTGTCCATCAACTCCTCTATGCATTCTTTCAGTATCCAATTTGCAATTCCATCCGGACCATGCGATTTTCTGACATCAGTTTTTTATTTGGTCTCTGGTTTCCTTCTTTGTTACAGTTATTTCCTTCATTGGGGGGATTTCTCTTTCTCTATTCCCTCACAGTTCTGTGAACCTTCATATATGAATACCAATTTGAAAGGATTGTTCATAATTTCAGCCATTTCTAGTTCTTCTGTATGTTCATAATTTCCCTGGTGTAGCTTTTCCATTTCTTGTTTATTTTTTAGTTTACCAATTACATACCTTTAAAATAGTTTAGGCTATTACTTGCATTTTTCTATTATATCTCTTTCATAGTTTCTCTTTTATCTCTGCATATTTTTACATGATCATTTCTTAGTTTGATGGATGTTTGCCATTTACTTTTTTTTTTTCTTTTCTTTTCTTTTCCTTTTTTTCCATCTTTTCTATGCTTTGTTTCTTCTATCCTTAGCCTCACTACATTTTTTTGTTGTCCCAGCTTTTTATGTATACTCTTTCTTGCTTTGGTTGTGGTACATACTTGTTCACTCCCTCATTATAAATTTCTTTAAGCATATTCCATTTCTCTTCCATCTTTGTTTCTTCATTTAGGAATTTATCCCAGTTTGCGTTTCCTTTTCTATGTTTATCATTTCTTCTAAATCCATTTGCTCTTTTAGTTCAAATTCTATTAGTACATGGGCACTCTTTCCTACTGAAGTTTTGTAAATCAAATCTGTCCACAATTTCAGGTTCTAACATAAGTATTAAATCCAGTCTTGATGGTTCCTTATTGTTTCTGTATCTGTATTCAATGGTCATATCAAACAGTATGTTTCTCCATAGGTCTTCTCTCCCCTTCTCTGTCATATCTTCCCAACATATTTCTTTAGAATTAAAATCACCCATAATTACTATATTTCCTTTCTTTTAGTATATTAGTTTATTCATATTTTGTATCCTGCAATAGTTTGGAATGATTGCGTTTGGAATGACTGTGTTTTGGGGGGTACATACACTACTACAAATTTTCTACTTTTCATATAATTGCTTTCAACTTTTATCATAATTGATTCTACATTGTTTTTTCCTTCTGTTATTTTTGTCACATTTAAGTCTTTCCTAGTCAAAAATAATACTCTCCCCACCCTGTTTTTCCTTTCTATTCTTCGTCCAACAGTTGTACAGACCTTGTCCCACAGCATTTGGTGGTAGAGTACTTTTTAATCTAGTTCCTACAATTCCCATTATGTCTGATTTTTCTAATGCCAGATAGTCATTTAATTCATTCAATCCTGAAATCATTCCATGTTGGTATAAGCTAACTTTAATTTTTTCCTTTCTCATCCTTTTCCGTCTACTTCGTATCGTTTTTCTTGATATACCATTTTTTCAGCCTCAGGTCCACTCTAAAAAAAAAAAAAAAATAATTCTTTTCAGTCTCAGTTCTCTTTTAATTTTTTCATTTGCTTCATTTGTATGTTCTTTTTCTCTCTTTTTTTCATCAATCATTTCTTTATCCATACTTTTTTGTAATGTTCTTTCTTTGCTAGCTTTGTTGTTCTAGATAGTATTTCCTCTGCATTCACTTGAGACCCAAGTTTTACTTTTAGTGGCCTATATTGTTTTTCTTTCGAGTATTTACCTATTCTATATGTTTCTTCAATTTCTTTATATTCTGTTCTTCCTCTTGAATCTCTTTAGCAATCTCTTTCTCCTCTTTTTCTCTCTCTAGGAACATCATGTTTCTCTCTAATACCATAGATTATTCTATCTTTCATTTTCTCCTTTGATCCTATTAGGTCCTTTTTCAAATCATCTACCTGTTATTTTCTTCATTGGCCCTCCTTAATAGGGCTACCTCTTTGTACACCATTTCATACTCACTTTAGAGTTTGATTATTTCATCTAACAAGTTGTTGATTTCCCTATTTCTCATTATATTTTTAAACCTGGGTTCTCTTTCCATTTCTATCCCTCTATACATAATTCCACTTTCTGTCAAAACCAGAAAATAATTTTTTTTTCAAACCTTTGGTACATTTTCAGGGTTTCATTCAGGCATGTCCTTTTGGGGATTACCCCCAGGGGGGATTCCACCCTACTTACATCTAGGCATTTCTTCGTTTGTTCTTTATCCCTTGAGTTTCTGTTTGTATTTTTGTTTTTTTGTTTTTTTATTAACTGACCAAGAAAAAATAAATAAATAAAGATACAAAGACAGTTACATTTTCGGTCACTCGTAAAACATTTCACCCTTCCGTTTTGTAAACACGACTAGGGCCAGTTCCAAATTCCAAATTTGTCTGTCAAGGAAGCGCTGCTTAGCGCTTCAGAATTTCAGAGTTTCATAGCATTTTTTTTTTACGTCCTACTTCAACCGCTGTGTATTTACCTAGTTGTATTTTATGGGACGAGAGCTATGCTCATAGTGACCCGTTTTTGTATCAAGATATCGAACAGGCACACAATACAGGAAAAAAAAATTACCGCTCCTCTGTAGGATAGGTGAGCCCCTGAAAGAGTAAAGTAACGTGTCCGCCACTTTCTAAAAATTTTCCATTTGCTCTTCTTCTCTTTTAGCTGCCCTTCTATTACTGGGGTGTTCTCCTGTTGGGTAAAATCAAGAAAAAGTATTATAAAATTTACATCAGGGATTGGCCAAATCAAAGCAAATACCCTTACCCATCTCTAATTACTTTTACCACTGCATGTTCTCAATGCACATGCCTAACCTAAACTGCTTCAGGAAAATTAAATTCATTTGTTCAAGTGGATTGTCCTACTAGCAGGAACTCCTCATACATAAATCAATCCCTGACCTCTTCAAAGTGGCGTGCCTTGTCAGGATGGTTACAAAGGAAGCATCCCCACTGCTGCTCTACACCATTGTACTCGAAGACGTCAAAGAACCGTGCATTACGTAACTCGTGCATCAGCATGTCCATGTCCTGAAAAGTGTAATGCTACATATTAAATCAATAGGGACCAACAATACTCTAACTCCTGCATCAGTATGTCCATGTCCTGAAAAGTGTAATGCTATGTATTAAATCGACAGGGACCAACAATACTCTCACCTTTTGCTATAAAGAGCAAATTAGGAACCTGATGTGTCTGCAGTTTGAAAATAACCATTGTTGGGAAATGGGAGAAAATTATAAAAGTACTGGAACAACTAAATTATACAGTTTCATCAAAGTCATAATCACCCATGACATTGTAAATACAACACTACAGGTATATATTTTTTTGTGTCCAATATGTATTGTAAAATAAATAAAAGCATGCAAAATTAAGAATGTATTCTTGTGTTGTACTATCCTTACCTTAACTTATTTACAAGTCAATTGCAGTAGATTGGCATTAGATGAGATATAAAACACCCACATGAATGACAGGGGTTGCTGCTTTCGTTGCCCATACTTTTGCTTATGTAAATTTTCCATGTGATGTTTGTGATGATGATGATGATATGGTTTAACGTCACAAACTCTCCCCTATTGGGAGGCTGGGACGGTGCCTCTTTACAGAGGAATTTGTAGGTCGGAATTAAATGAACCATGCCCTTGATTCAACTTCGCTGGTGGTGGGGTTCGAACCACCATCCCCTCGACCATCACCACAAGTAACAACACCCAGGATATAACACTTCACCCCATACCATACAACACATAATGGAAGACTGCATTATACACAATCATGCATGCAAACAACACAACATACACTCTATAAAGGATTTGTGGGAAAACCCAGTTTCGGCTGTAGCATTCCTTGGGGAGACGGGACTGCTCGGACAGACAGTCTAGGGAACGACAACAACAACAACAACACCCTAACCTGCTCGGCCAGTGAGCTTCCCATGTGATGTTTGTGTAACCCTATAAATATATCTACCCGTGAGTTGCCTGCTGCTGGGCTTGGGGTTGTCTGCCAGAAAAACAGCACTTAAGCTATTCATGTTGAACTTTTTACCCAACAAGAATGGTGGAGATATCAAAGAACAAAAGTGTCAAGTGTCCAAAGTGCCCATCAGGCATCAACAAACCATAGCAAAAATCATCCAAAAAAGCTCAATGCTGCTACCCTGGTGCCAGGCAGTCTGTGTTGGCATGGATGAACAGCTTGCCCCTTGCTGGAATTTTTTTTACAATAACAGCCATGAGGGTGACAGCAGGAAAAGAATGCTGCCACCAAGTCCCACTTGAGTCATAAAAGGCAACGAAAAACAGGAAGGGGATTAGAACTAGGAATCCTGCTACCTGTAGCTCCACAGGGGACATTCCATTTACAAATACTGAGCTAAAATAATTGTTTAAAATATCACACATGCCTTCATTTGAATATTCAAGTTGACTGTCAGCAGATAATAGAGGACCAATGTGATTCCTAATAACCTTTTTATCTCTAATGTAACTATAGAATTCTTTGGGATTATCTTTGGATTTATCAGCAATATTTGTTACGTATTGTTGTTTTCATATTTTTATTGTCTTTTTCAAATCTCTGTATTATTACATACTTTGATAGTCATTAGGAGCACCCGAGCACTTGTATTTCTTATAAGCCTGTCTCTTTTTAGCAATACTTTTTTCGGTTTCTTTGTCAAGCCAAGATAATTACAAATAAATTCACCAGTAAGAGGGAAACAATATTTTTTTCATTGTTATTAGCCTTGTTATAATATTCTGCACTACCGGTGTTCTGTAGATGCAGTGCACACCCAATAATCAATTGTATCATTATGTGTCATAGCACTTATAGTGGAGTGTGAGTCAGTGTTGAAAATATATGCCTCAAATGTGCAGATCAACAAATGCACACTGCTTGAGTTTGTTTTTACTACTGAAATTTTATGGTACCTAAAGTAAGAAGTGTCTTTGCCATTCATTATATGGGCATAATTAAGACTTGCAAGAATTATAATATAGCATTTATTATGTTGTTAAGGGCAGACGAGAGTTTTTACAAGAATAGTAGAGCCATTAGAATTAGAATGGAGAGAGCGAGTGGTTTGAAGTAAAGGTGGGACTTTGCCAAAGATGTGTCATGTCTCCATAGCTACTTAATCTATACATGGATAAGGTGGTACAAGAGGTAAATGCAAGGGTAATGGGCCAGGGATTGGAGATGATTAAAGAAAATTGAGAAAAATGGGAGTTGTTTGCTTTGTAGGTGGTGAAGAGAAGTGTGATTGGGCAGAAGAAGCCCTTGGTATATAGATAGCATTACTGTTACTAGTAACAACAGCTGTTACTATCATTAGGAGTAGTATTAACACCAGTTTTAGTAATGGCACAGTATCATTATTTTTACTATTTACAGTACTACCATTAATATGAATTTCAATACTGTTAGTAATAATTATGACTGACAAAACTCAACTGTTCCTTCCATTTTCCCAGAAATATATTTTTCTAAACTAATCCTAAAATTACAAAGCAAAATGGAATAATCAAAAACCTTTGTTGACGGAAATGCTGATGTGACAAGCGTTAGGAAAGTCTTGTTGTCACATTTGAGGATATCCCAGCAGTTTTTCAGACTGCTCACTTGAGTTTCCCTTGTGCTCAAAGCACATGTTGCACGGGCCTAAAAGGAACAAGATGTGCATATAAATCTTCTCATTAAATTTTTTTGCAATTAATAACTACAGGTCCATTGATTATAAGAACTCTGAACATATATTCTTGTGCAATACTCCAACAAAACATTTAAAGATACCAGACTAAGTCCAGGACCCATCTGAATGAGAGTCCCTCGGGCCACCACCTCCTGATGGAGCTGATAGAGTTGATAGTTTTGAAAATGGGCAGCTTCACTGTCCATCTTCCAGGACTACCACATGCAGGTACTCATTTTCGGTACCTTAACAACAGAATAACAAAGTAAATATACCTGAAGTGCTAGGAACATAAGATGAATCCAGATTCTGGGATTTCTGGTTTTCATGTTGAAGAGCTGTTGGTTGTACAAGCAATGGTCACCCTTGCCTTGGCAAGCAAAGTATAGCTTGGCATGTTTTCGATTCTTATGCTCTGCAATACACAAAAATAAAATAAAATAAAATACATAAGTAAATATTCGACAAACACGCACAGGAATAGATTGAATTACACCTATTCAAGTAAATAATTATAAGTTGAAACTTATCTTCAACAAATACGCACAGGAATAGACTGAATTACACCTATTCAAGTAAATAATTATAAGTTGAAACTTACCTTCAATACCACACCGAACAGGTAGGGGTAGCTTTACGAAGACTTTCTGCATGTACGCTTTAATTTTATCTAAGTGTTTTTCACAAAAATGCTGCACTGTGTCCCTCATGGCAAAAGGCTCAAATACACTTATTCTCTGCAGATACACGAATTTAAAGAAAAAGTTAAATGGAATACTGTGTCACACATCCAACATCTTTCATCCTCATTCTGCTCCACAACCATATGATTAATCATACTTTTCACATATATATTGTCATGCTTCCATGTGTATGAAACATATAAATATAAGAACATTACCTGAGTATTACAATTAGTGGTTGTAGTTTGTTGATCATGAGTTATGTGTGTAAGAGTAGTATTGGGACGTCTGGAATGTGGCTGACTCATTGTTGAAACACTTGTTGCTAAACTTGAACTCAACATATTGCTATTGCCTGCCAAAGATTAGAAAAAATTAACTTGAGTTATCAAAATACAAGAACAATATATAAACAAATAGCATCATTACAGTAGCAATCAAGATAAGACCCTTTTCATACACCGATTCCTCCTCTACTGTTGCCCTTTTATCCTTCATTAACTCCCAATTTCTATGCTTCTCTTAATAATCTATTTATCTCGTCTAATTTGCTCATCTTCAGCACTTCTCTGCCTTCCCCTTAACCCCTTCACTCTGGGCCAAAATCTCGCGGGCAGCATTAGCTGCCAGACGTGAGATGTTGCGTCATAATACTCGCATTATAAAAAATAAAGTAACCTCTGTGATGCTCGCTCTCTTTCACCCATGAATTTTGATAACCATAGAAATATGATGAAGCCAGTTTACAGAGTATGGGGGTCACGCAGGTACCCACTTGCTCCTCATGACGCCTACGTAGGCGTCACCGTATGGAAGGGGTTAATAATCTATCTATCTTATGTAATTTGCTCATCTTCAGCACTTCTCTGTCTTCCCCATAACTTTATCAGACAGAAGTGAAACTGAGATGGGAAATATGGCAGCATACAGGGACAGGGATACTTCATCCACATGGATCTAAGATGTAAAGGAAAGGGGTGTAGGATAGGAATGGGATGGCTTGGGGTGGGGTGGGTGCATGCCTTGGCCAGCTATCTCCCTTGTAAGGGGTACGGAGCCTACTGGTGTGTCTGTATTTACCTAGTTTTATCTTATGGGAAGAGAGCTATGCTCGTAGTGACCCGTCTTTGTATATTTCAGTATCAAGTTTGTTCTTAAATTCTTGTACAGTTTTTGTACTCACTGTTTCCTCATCCAATTTATTCCAGATATCCACCACTATGTGTGGGAAACTATTCTTTTTCAGATCTCTTCTATAACTATCCTTTATATGTTTCTTTTCATGTCCTCTTGTTTTTCTTTTATCTCACTTTAGTAAATCAACTCTATCGATGACTTCCATCCCTTTCCTATGTATTTTACAGGTAGAGAGCTATGCTTGTAGTGACACGCTTTTGTATCTTTCAGCGTCAAGTCTGTTCTTAACCACTTCCATACGGTGACGCCTACGTAGGCGGCATGAGGAGCAAGTGGGTACTCGATGAAGCCGACGTTGCCATCTTGATTATATTTATTGTAGTTGTAAATACGTAATTTCCATTCTCTCTAAACTGGCTTCATAAATTTTCTATAGTTATCAAAATACACGGGTGAAAGAGAACGAACAATTGAGCACTGACTTTATTTTTTATAATGCGATCATTATGACGCAACATCGCACGTCGGGCAGCTAATGCTGCCAGACGTGCGATGTGCCCCGGAGTGAAGAGGTTAAATTCTTGTACAGTTTTTGCACTCACTGTTTCCTCATCCAATTTATTCCAGATATCCACCACTCTGTGTGGGAAACTATTCTTTTTCAGATCTCTTCTATAACTATCCTTTATATGTTTCTTTTCATGTCCTCTTGTTTTTCTTTTATTCAAGTTGTGGATGTGCTGTGTCTTGCAACACTGCTTCTGACCCAGGGCAGTGGACAGGATGCAAGGATGACCCATCATCCAGGAGGTGCCAAGATAAGAGGGAGGAAAGGGGATAGATGGGGGTGGAGTGTGATGGGGATGGAATGGGTGGGAGTGGTTTTTATGCATTTGTTTTTTGGCTACCTCCCGTGTAAGAAGGAAAGAGCCTTTAGTATATATATGTATGTAGTAAATCATCTATATCGAGGCCTTCCATCCCTTTCATATGTACATACATACATACATATACCAAGGCTTTTTCTCCCCTACTAGGGAGGTAGCCAAAAAGGAAAAAGCATAAAATCATTCCCACCCATTCCATCCCCAAAAACACTCCACACCCCTCCACCCTCCCTCCCATCTTAGCACCTCCTAGATGACGGGTCATCCCTGCACCCTCTCCACTGCCCTGGGTTAGAAGCAGTGTCGCAAGACACAGCACATCCACAGCAAGGCCGTTTCATTAAATCGGCGACCCCCCATATAAAGGAGAGGACGGGGAGAAATCCCTTCGGGCTGCGTCAAAATTTTGCTCACACACACTACCTCACCCCCCATCCCCCCGTCCATTCCACCTCATGCATCACAACATCTTCCATATACAACCATTCTCCATTCACCCCTGTCTTCTGTCCTCTCCCGTCCTTCCTCAACAGACATTCCCCTCTTCCCCAAAGCCCCTTTCACCCCATCCATCCATCTCATCCTAGGACGTCCCCTCATGTTCACTCCCTCCACTTCTGCCTTCCATACCTCCTTTACTAGTCTTTCTTCACTCATTCTTTCCATGTGTCCAAACCATCCTAATACTCTTTCATCAACCCTATCTCCCAACTCCCTTTCCACCCCTGTTCTCCTCCTCACCTCCTCATTTCTCACTCTATCTAGCCTAGTAACCCCCATCATACTTCTCAGACACTTCATCTCAAACACATTCAAGCTCCTTCTCTCTTCCTCTCTTATGTTCCATGTTTCTGCCCCATACAGTGCTGTTGGCATAATCACTCCTTCATACAGTCTCCTCTTAGCATCCATTCCCAAATTTCTATTCCTCATTACACTTTTTAATCCACCAAGGCATTTACTCGCTTCTCTCAATCTACATTCTACCTCCACCTTTACTCCACCTTTTCCTGCCACATTTGCACCCAAGTATCTAAAACTATCCACTTCCTCCAGTTGCTCTCCCTAAATGCTCACTTCCAGATTACTGCCATTTTCACCCCTTGTACATCTCATCACCTTACTTTTACCCACATTTATCTTCAGCTTTCTTCTATCACACACTCTCCCAAACTCTGTCACCAACTTCCTCAATCCCTCCTCCGATTTTGCCACAAGCGCAGTGTCGTCCGCAAACAACAGCTAGCTCACCTCCCACTTTTCTCCATTTTCTTTAACCATCTCCAATCCCTGACCCACTATCCTTGCATTTACCTCTCACACTACCCCATCCATGTATAAGTTGAACAGCCAGGGTGACATAACGCATCCTTGACGAAGTCCCACCTTTACCTCAAACCACTCACTCTCTCCATTTCTAATCCTGACACAAGCTCTACTACTCTCATAAAAACTCTTGACAGCTCCGAGAAGCTTTCCTCCTATCCCGTATATCCGCATAACCTCCCACAGTGCCTTTCTGTCTACCCTCTCGTAAGCCTTTTCCAGATCCATAAAGGCCCAAAAAACATCCTTCCCCTTTCCTATAGCTTTCTCACATATCTGTCTTACCACAAAAATCTGATCTACACAACCTCTACCTGTCCTAAACCCACACTGTTCCTCACCAATTACTCCCTCTGTTCCTCTCCTAATCCTCTCAATCAAGATCCTCCCATAAGCCTTCCCAACTACACTTAACCACTTCAGTACGGGACTTAAATCTCGTGGGCAGCAGCCAATGCCAGCCGTATGACGTAACGTAATAATATTCGCATAATAAAATATAGTCACCGCTTATATCGATCGTTCTCTCTTTCACCCGCGAATTTTGAAAACCACAGAGAATGGGATTCAGGGCGCATTTGGGAGAATGTAAAAACACAGGGGCGACTACAATAAATATAATCAAGACGCCGATATGGCAGCGTCGCGAATCCACTTGCTCCTCATGACGCCTACGTGTGCGGCACCGTATGGAAGGGGTTAACAAGCTAATCCCTCTGAAACTACTACATTCACACTTGTCCCCCTTTCCCTTGTAAAGTGGAACTATACAAGCACTCCTCCAGTCCTCCGGCACTCTACCTTCTCTCCAGCAAACATTAACCCCTTCCACACGGTGCCGCATACGTAGGCGTCATGAGGAGCAAGTGGATACGAGAGGCTGCCATATCGGCGTCTTGATTATATTTATTGCAGTTGCCCCTCCGTAATGACATACTCTCTAAACTGTCTGTAATCACATTTTCTATGGTTATCAAAATTCATGGGTGAAAGAGAGAACGATCGATATAAGCGGTGACTATATTTTATGATGCGAGTATTATTACGACACGTCGTACGGCTGGCATCGGCTGCTGCCCGCAAGATTTAATGCCCGTACTGAAGAGGTTAAATAACCTCACCAGCCAGTCCACCATCACTGTACCTCCTTTTTTAAGACATTCTGCATGGCATCCATCCAGACCAGGTGCCTTACCTGCTTTCATCATCTTAACTGCTGCCTTCACTTCATCTTTCCTTATTTCTCCTCCATTCTCCTCACTCATCACTCTCATTTTCTTAGCATTTCCCACTGCAGCTATCTTTCCCTCCCTATCCTCCTTCACATTTAGCAACTCCCTAAAATATTCTGCCCATCTTCCCCTTACTGCCTTCTCCATTATCATCTCTCCATCTGCACCTTTTACCTTTTCTTCTCTACTTGATTCGCCTCCTCTTCCTCTCTTAATTTCTTTCCAAAACATCTTTTTATTACTTTCAAAATTTTCTGTCATACTCTTACCCCATTTTACATCTGCTCTCCTCTTTGCCTCCTTAACCTTTTTCTTTACTTCTCTTTTCTTTTCTTTGTACGTCTCATATGACTCCCTCGTCCTATTTTGTAACCAATCTGTGTAAGCTCGCGTCTTCTCTTCTACAACCTTCTTCATTTCCTCATCCCACCATTCACTACCCTTCCTTCTATTTCCTCCTGTCCTTCTTGTTCCACACACCATCTTTGCACACTTTGTGACTCCCTCCTTGAACCATCCCCATTCCTCCTCCACACCTACCTCTACTCTATCCTTCACTCCCTCCCACTCCTCCTTCAGCTTCTTCTTGTACTCCTTCTCCTTTTCCTCTTCATTTAAAGAGTTCACTCTAAGCACCTCCCTACCTTTTGTCCCTTTTCTCTTTCTCCATCTGTCCTCCACTCTCAACTTACCTTCCACCAGAAAATGATCTGATATTCCCCCACCCTCTCCCCTTAGCACATGTACATCCTTAACTCTTCCTATCATAATCCTATTTACCACTACATAGTCCATTAAAGCTATATCTACCACCCTTCCCTCCACCACCCTCTCCCATGTGTACTTTTGCTTGACTTTCTTCCGAAACATATGTATGTAAATATATATATATATATATATATATGTATTCATTTATTTTAAGGAGAGGGGCAGATTTTCTGTAAGACATGTGGAGTTGAAAGCAACTGAATTTTTGCAGTTATCTAACTTTTTCTAGCGTTCTCAATATCTCTGATGGCATTCTTTCCTTCAACTGGATGTGCATAAACTAAATTTGCATAATCTCCCATTTGTTCAATGTTTCATCTTTAATAAGACATCTTCAAGATTGTCTGTAATAACATACATACATATACCAAAGGCTCTCCCCTTACATGGGTGGTAGCCAAAAGAAAAAGGCATAGAAACCACTCCCACCCATTCCATCCCCTACATACTCCACTCCCCTCTACCCTCTTCCCTCCCTCTTATCTTGGCACCTCCTGGATGACGGGTCATCCCTGCATCTTGTCCACAGCCCTGGGTCAGAAGCAGTGTTGCAAGACACAGCACATCCACAGCAAGGCCGCTTCATGCAGAAAAGGAGAAGATGGGGAGAAATCCCTTTGGGCTGCATCAAATTATTTCTCATACATACTTCCTCACCCCCCATCCCTCACCTACTCTCCCTCACGCATCACAGCATCATCGATACACAACCATTCTCCATTCACTCCTATCTTCTGTCCTCTCCCGTCCTTCCTCAACAGACATTCCTTTCTTTCCCAAGGCCCCTTTTACCCCTTCCATTCATCTCATCCTAGGACACCCCCTCATGTTCACTCCTTCCACCTCTGCTTCCACACCTCTTTTAATAATCTTTCTTCACTCATTCTTTCCATGTGTCCAAACCATCCTAATACTCTTTCATCAACCTTATCTCCCAACTCCCTTTCCACCCCCATTCTCCTCCTCACCTCCTCATTTCTCACTCTATCTAACCTAGTAACCCCTATCATACTTCTCGGGCATTTCATCTCAAACACATTCAAACTCCTTCTCTCTTCCTCTCTCATGTTCCATGTTTCTCCCCCCATACAGTGCTGTCAGCACAATCACTCCTTCATAATATCTCCTCTTAGCATTCTCTATTTCTCATTACACTTTTTAATCCACCAAGGTGATTTACTCGCTTCTCTCAGTCTACATTCTACCTCCAACTCCACTCCTCCCTTTCCTGCCACATTCGCACCCAAGTATATAAAACTATCCACTTCCTCCAGTTTCTCTCCTTTAATACTCACTTTCAGCCTGCTGCCACTTTCTCCCTTGTACATCTCATCAACTTACTTTTACCCACATTTATCTTTAGCTTCCTTCTTTCACACACCTTCCTAAACTCTATCACTAATTTCCTCAATCACTCCTCTAATCCTGCTACAAGTGCAGTGTCATCAGCAAACAACTGGCTTATCTCCCACTTTTCTCCATTTTCTTTAACCATCTCCAATCCCTGACCAACTACCCTTGCTTTCACCTCTCGCACCACCCCATCAATGTATAAGTTGAACGGCCAAGACGACATGACACATCCCTGACGAAGTCCCACCTTTACCTTAAACTACTCACTCTCTCCATTTCTAATTCTAACACAAGCTCTACTACTCTCGTAAAAACTCTTGACTACTCTTAACAGCTTTCCTCCTATCCTATATCTGCAATACAATTATTTACATATGTAAATAAAATTATTGTAGACACAATTTATACAAATAACACAGTAGTCTAAATATAAAAATTTGTTTTAATTTCCTAATTTTTATTTATTCAATTCTTAATTGACAGAAGACAGAAGACAGGGGTGAATGGTTGTATATGGATGATGTGATGCATGAGGTGAAATGGGTGAGGGGATGGGAGGTAAGGTAGTATATGTGAGAAAATTTGATGCAGCCTGAAGGGATTTCTCCCCGTCTTCTCCTTTTCTGCATGAGGGGACGGAGAGGGGGAGGGGTCGCCAATTTAATGAAGCAGCCTTGCTGTGGATGTGCTGTGTCTTGCAACACTGCCTCTGACCCAGGGCAGTGGACAAGATACAGGGATGACCCATCATCCAGGAGGTGCCAAGAAGACAAAAGGGAGAGTGGAGGGGAGTGGAGTGCATTAGGGATGGCATGGGTGGGAATGGTTTAAATGGCTTTTTCTTTTTGGCTACCTCCCTTGTAAGGGGGAAAAAAGCCTTTGGTATATGTATGTTAATTGACCTAGTGAAGACTAGAAAATATATGATCTGTATGCAGAATTTTATGCCAAAGTAGAAAAAAAAAAAAAAAAAAAATTATATGATTTAATTTTTTTTTTGAATACGATTTCCTCATTTCCTTGATATCTCTGACTGGGCTGGCTAGGAAAATTAAGCCCCTGGTGGCAGAAAGTAAAACTGAGTTTATTTGAGTTCGGGGAATTTTTGTAAATTTTGGTAATAGATGAGGATGGCTTGTCAAGTTTAACCAGGATATTAATACATTACCTCATCTTGTAGGTATCAAACACACTCGGAGTGGCCAGATCTCTTTTCTTATTGAAAAATGCCGAGGTTGTGCAAGGTGTAGCCACCTAGATGCTACTGTATGAACTTACACCGCTTGTGAATTTAATTAGCTGTAGCTTATCAACATGCAAGTAAAAATGTGGGAACATTGATGTTTTAGCATCACTATAGTCTACAATATGTGCCCATAAAAATTTAAGGCTACCTTGTGAAAGTTGCAAGAGAATTTCTTATAGTGATGGCATGGATTTTGGCTCATTATATATATTTCAGAGAGCTGTAGAATGTGGTTGAGGATAGGGAGGGATTGACTATGGCAGTGGGAGATGCTATGAAAATGACAGTGATGGGAAAGAAAAATGGAAGTGATATAAGAAAATATGAAATACAAGGAGTTTTGTAAATGAAGAGCTGGTAAGGCACCTGGGTTTGATGGGTGTCATGCAGTGTCTGAAAAAGGGAGGTACAGTAATAGTGGACTGGCTAGTGAGGTTGTTTAATGTGTGTCTAAGGGAGAGTAGAGTGCAGGATGACTGGAGGGGTGCCTGTATAGTTCCACTTTATAAAGGAAAGGGGGACAAATGTGACTGTAGTAGTTTTAGAGAGATCAGTTTGTTGAGTGTAGTTGGAAAGGCTTATGGGAGTTGAAATTGAAAGGTTTAGGAGAGGAACAGAGAGAGCAATTGGTGAGGAGCAGTGTGGGTTTAGGAAAGGTGGGGGATGTATAAATAATTTTTTTTGGTAAGGCAGATTTGTGAGGCTTTGGCAAAAGTTAAGGATTTTTTTTTTTTTTTGGGGGGGGGGACCTTTATGGATTTGGAGAAGACTTGAGACAGGATAGACAGGAAGTCATTGTGAGAGCTTTTGCATATATATGGGATTGGGGGAAAGCTAATAGGGGCAGTCGAGAGTTTTTATGAAAGTAGTAGCACCTGAGGTGGCAACCAAGGATGAGATGGATGGATGGGGTAAAAGGGGTATTGGGAAAGAGGGAAAGGTCTGTTAAGGAAGGACAGAAGAAGACAGAAGATAGGGGTGAATGGAGAATGGTTGTGTATGGATGATGCTGTGATGCATGAGGGGGAGTGGGTGGGGGATGGCAGTAAGGGAGTATGTGTGAAAAATAATTTGATGCAGCCCAAAGGGATTTCTCCCCATCTTCTCTTTTTCTGTATGAGGGGATGGAGAGGGGGGGGGTGTCACCAATTAAATGAAGTGGCCTTGCTGTGGATGTATTTACCTAGTTGTATTTTATGGGACGAGACACTGCTTCTGACCCAGGGTAGTGGGCAAGATGCAGGGATGACCCATCATCCAGGAGGAGCCAAGATAAGAGGGAGGGAGGGGGTTGAATGGGAGTGGAGTATGTGGGGATGGAATGGGAGGGAGTGGATTATATTCCTTTGTTTTTTAGCTATCTCCCTTGTATGGGGAAAGAAAGCCTTTGGTATATGTATGTAGTAGCACCTGTATTAGGATTGAAATTTGAGGACAGTGATTGGTTTAAGGTATAGGTAGAGCAGCATCAGGGATGTGTTACATTCCCATGGCTGTTCAATGTGTACAGGGATAGGGTAGTACAGGAAGTAAATGAGAGGGTAATGGAGATGGTAAGGGACAATGGAGAGAAATGGGAGGAGAGTCAGTTGTTGTTTGCTGATGACATTGCACTAGTGGCGGGGTCAGAGGAAGGATTAAGGAAGTTAGTGGCAGTTTGGAAAGTAATGCAGTAAGAGAAAATTGAAGGTAAATGTAGGTAAAAGTAAGGTGATGAGATGTACAAGGGGAGAGGATGGCAATGAGTTCAAAGTAAGTCTTAAAGGAAAGACAATGGAAGAAGTGGATAGTTTCAAGTATTTAGGGTCACATGTGGCAGGGAATGGAGGAGTGGGGGTGGAGGTAAACTATAGATTGAGAGAAGCAAGTAAATGTCTTGGGGATTTAAAAGTGTCATGAGAAATAGGCACCTGGCAAAAGATGCAAAGAGATTATATAAAAGGGAGATTGTGTCTATACAACACTGTATGGGACAGAGACTTGGAATTTAAGAAAGGGACTAAGAAGTTTAAATGTGTTGGAGATAAGAGTTTCTGAGAAGTCAGGGTTACATGGTTGAATAGAATGAGAAATGAGGTGAGGGGGAGAGTGGGGGCAGAAAAGGAGTTGACAGATAGGGGTAATGAAAGGTTATTGGGGTGGTTTGGACACATGGAAAGAATGAGTGAAGAAAGATTACCAAAAGATGTCTGGAAAAAAGAGGTGGATGGAGTGAAATTGAGGGACAACCAAGAATGAGATGGACAGGGTGAAAGGGGTTTTGAGCATGTGGGCAATGTCTATTGACCAATGAAGAGAAAGCAGAGGATATGGGTGCATGGAGGATGGCTGTGTATGGATAATATTTTGATGAAGTCCAAAGAAATTTCTCTCGCCTTCTTTATTTTCTGCATGAGGGGACGAGGAGAAGGGGGTTGCTGTATAAGTGAAACGGCCCTACTGTAGATATGCTGTACCTTGCTGCATTGCTTCTGACCCAGGCAATGGACAGGAGACAGGGATGACTGTTCATCCATGATAAACTAAGATACAAGGAAAACATGGGTGGTCGATAGAATGGAATGGGTAGGAGTGAGTGCAGGCCTTGTCTTGGATACCTTGCTAATAAGGAGGAAGAAGCCTTTGTCATTTAGATAGAATAATATTAATAATAACAAGTTTTAAACTTCACATATGCTCCTACCTGATGAACTGTATAAGACAGTTGTGGAAGCAGGAGGGCAGGATTTTGTTTATAAGGAGGAAGAGGCCTTTGTCATTTAGATAGAATATTAATAATAACAAGTTTTAAACTTCACATATGCTCCTACCTGATGAACTGTGTAAGACAGTTGTAGTGGAAGTGGTAGTGGTGGAAGCAGGAGGGAGGGATAGTGGACTCTGGGAGTGACGTAGAGGTGAGGAAACGCCAGCACTCCCAACTACCCCTGTGGCAAGATGTAAATATTCTGAGTATACAATCCTGAAAGCATAGCCAGTGCACAAACTCCATATACATACATACATATACCAAGGCTTTTTCCCCTTTCCAAGGGAGGTAGCCAAAAAGGGAAAGGCATAAAAACACTCCCACCCATTTCATCCCTAAATACACTCCACACCCCTCCCACCCTCCCTCTCATCTGAGCACCTCCTGGATGACGGGTCATCCCTGCACCCTGCCCACCGCCCTGGGTCAGAAGCAGTGTCGCAAGACACAGCACATCCACAGCAAGGCCACTTCATTTAATCGGCGACCCCCCCTCTCCATCCCCCCTTGCATATAAGGAGAGGACGGGGAGAAATCCCTTCGGGCTGCGTCAAAATTTACTCACACATACTACCCCACCCCCCCGCCCATTCCTCCTCATGCAATCACAACATCATCCATATACAACCATTCTCCACTCACCTCTGTCTTCCGTCCTCTCCCTTCCTTCCTCAACAGACATTCCCCTCTTCCCCAAAGCCACCTTCACCCCATCCATCCACCTCATCCTAGGACGTCCCCTCATGTTCACTCCATATACTCCATATACTAAACTCCATATACTAAAATAAATTATATTTGTGGTGATTAAAGGATAACAAAGGATTACAAAGGATTATAATGGAAGAGCATACCGACAGGAAACTTTTTGGTCCACAACTAGGTTGTATGTGAAAAAAAAAAAAAAAAAAAAAATGATAAATAATAAACAGATAATTAATAACAAATACAGAGATGAATAACAATTTATAATAAATAATAAATAAATAGTAAAAAAATAAAGATAAATAATAATGAATAAAAATAAATAAATAATCAAATAAATGGCAGGCATTACAACATATTGCTTAGGTGTTTATCTAAATGAATCTTAACCCCTTCCATACGGTGCCGCACACGTAGGCGTCATGGGGAGCGAGTGTATTCGCGAGGCTGCCATATCGGCGTCTTGATTATATTTATTGTAGTCGCCCCTCCATAATGACATTCTTTCTAATTCTTTTGTAATCGCATTTTCTATGGTTATCAAAATTCACGGGTGAAGAGAGAACGATCGATATAAGCGGTGACTATATTTTATGATGCGAGTATTATTACGACACGTCGTACGGCTGGCATTGGCTGCTGCCACCGAGATCTAAGTCCATGACGCCTACGTGTGCGGCACCGTATGGAAGGGGTTAAAGCTTCAACCTGCACTACATTGCATTGCCTCTGCAGGAAGTTTATTCCATTCATTTACTACATGGTTGGTGAGGTTGTTGCTACCCACTTCCAAATTAATCTACTACCTGAGAGTTTGAGAACATTACTAAAATTATGTCCCCCATCTGGGGTATTGGCTGCATGTTATTGAGAGGTAAAGATCTGCTCAGAAACATGCAGCTGATACTTTAGGATCTATATGGGGTGCCCCTATGGACCAGAGCCACACATCATTTTGCCTGTGTTAGAGGAAATATCTACTCTTAGAGAAATGGTGCTACTTTATTATATTGCAACTCTCCCTCCATTATGCTGTCCCCCCCAACTCTTACTACTGTCCTGTACAATTTCTCTAAATATACAATTCCATTTTCACCAAACCCTGTGGTAGGGGAGAAAGATTACTACCACTAAGTGTTCTTAACTGAGTCATAAAAGGAGACTTAATGGAACGGAGGATAGGACTAGGCATCCAACTCTCTGTAGCCCCACAGGGGACATTCCTATAAAAAGCAATGGCATAAGAGGATCTGGGAGTTTTCCGACTAGAACCTTAACCACTTCCATACGGTGACACCTACGTAGGCGGCATGAGGAGCAAGTGGGTACTCGATGATGCCGATGTCGCCATCTTGATTATATTTATTGTAGTCGTACCTACGTAATTTCCATTTTCTCTAAACTGGCTTCATCAATTTTCTATGGTTATCAAAATACACGGGTGAAAGAGAACGAACGATTGAGCACTGACTTTATTTTTTATAATGCGATCATTATGACGCAACATCGCACGTCGGGCAGCTAATGCTGCCAGATGTGCGATGTGCCCCGGAGTGAAGAGGTTAAGGTTTGGGTCTTTTAATATGCATGGGTGTGGTACAGATGAGAGTAAAAGGAAACATACAGGTTATGTTAGTGAAGAGATAGGTAAGCATGTGGTGGAGTAGAAGAAGGTTTCTTCAAGGTTAATGAGGATGAAGGACAAACTAGGAAGGGAGGTGTGGGTCTTTGTAAGTGCACATGGGCCTAGTAGTGAGAAGAGTGTGAAAGGGAGGCTTTTTGGATAGATTTAAATGAATGCATAGAGGGTTTAGGGAAAAATGTCAATATAGTGGTATTGGGAGATCTCAGTGGTAGTCTGGAGTGCTAGGAATATATTGTAGTGGAGAGTTGATGGTAGAGATGTGTTTAGAAGGAGAGTTGATGATAGCTAACACAGTGTTTAGGAAGAAGGTCAAGCACAAGTACCCATGGGTTAGGGTGGTGGATGGAAGGGTGGTAGATGGGGCTTTAATGGACTATATAATGCTAACCAAAAGAGTGGGAAGAGTCTTGGATACATATCTTCTTGGGGGAAAGAGTGGGTGAATATTGGATCACTTTTTGGTGGAAGGTAAGTTTTTAGCAGGATCAGAGGAGGGATTAAGGAAGCTAGTGACAGAGTTTAGGAAGGTGTGCGAGAGGAAGAATTTGAAGGTAAATGTGGGTAAAAGGTGATGAGATGTACAAGGGGAGAGGATGGTAGCAAACTGGAAGTGAGTATTAAGAGACTGGAGGAGTGAAGCTGTAGAGGTGGAGATAGAATGTAGATTGAGAAAAGCAAGTAAATGCCTTCGGGGATTAAAAAGTGTGATAAGAAATAGACATTTGGGAATGGAAGCTAAGAGGAGATTGTATGAAGGGGTGATTGTGCCAACAGCAGAATGGGGCAGAAACATGGAACATAAGAGAAGAAAAGTTTAAATGTGTTTGAGGTGAAATGTTTGAGAAGTATGGTACGGGTTACTTGACTGGATAGAATGAGACACAAGGAAGTGAGGAGGAGAGTGGGGATGGAAAGGGAGTTGGGAGATAGGGTTGTGACAGATGGTTTGTACACATGGAAAGAGTGAAGAAATATTAGTAAAAGAGGTGTGGAAGGCAGAGATGAATGGAGTGAACATGAGGGGGCAACTGAGGATGAGATGGATGAATGCAGTAAAAGGGGCTTTGAGAAAGAGGGAATGTTTGTTGAGGAATGATGGGAAAAGACAGAAGATAGGGATGAGTAGAGAATGGTTGTGTATGGATGATGCTGCGGTGTATGGAAGGTAGTCAGTGGGGGATGGGGAGGGGGGTTAGGGAGTAGATATGTTTGAATGATATTTTGACATAGCCCAAAGGGATTTTTTCCTGTCTTTTTTTCTGCATGAGGGGATGGAGAGGGGGTTTTGCCAATTAAATGAGGCAGCCTTGTTGTGGATGTGCTGTATCTTACTGCACTGCTTCTGACCCAGGGCAATGGGTGAGATGTAAGGATGACCCTTCATCCAGGAGCCAAGAACAGAGCGAGGGAGGGAGAGATGGTGTATGGGAGGGGAGTGGGCAGGGATGATATGGGTGGAAGTGAAATTATGCCTTTTGACTTTGGCTACCTCCCTTGTAGTCGATCTTCGTACAATTTATTTCTGATAATTGGAATCAGTTTTGTGGCTTGTCATTGTACTTTTTCCAATCTGTCAATGTCTTTAATTAGATTTGGTGATGATAAAGAAACAGCATATTCTAGATGTGAACGAAATAAAGATTTATATAGCTTGTTAATGACAGATGGACTTTTAAAACCAAAGATCATGCAATCAGTTCTAGAATCTTATTTGATTCCTCTGAGGCAGAAACATACTGTTTAGATGATTTGAGATCATTACTGATAATTATGCTGAGATCCTTTTCACTATCCACTTTTGTTAAAAAATTTACAAATAACTTGTACATACATATACCAAGGCTTCTTCCCCTTTAGAAGGGAAGTAGCCAAAAAACAAAGGCATAAAATCCACTCCCACCCAATTGTATTTAGTTATTCTTACCTATGTGCATAACCTTACACTTATTGGGTTAAATTTCATTAGCCACTTTTCAGACCATTGCTTTACAAGGTGTTCAGGATAAATTTGATAATTTTTTATTTGTCATTTTAGAACCATTTGAAGGATATACATACATATACCTAGGCTTTTTCCCCCTTAAAAGGGAGGTAGCCAAAAAGAAAAAGCCATAAAAACCATTCCCACCCATTCCATCCCTAAATACACTCCACCCTCCCTCTTATCTTGGCACCTCCTGGATGACGGGTCATCCCTGCACCTTGTCCACAGCCCTGGGTCAGAGGCAGTGTCACAAGACACAGCACATCCACAGCAAGGCTGCTTCATTAAATTGGCAACCCCCCCCACACACACACACATCCATCCCCCCATGCAGAAAATGAGAAGATGGGGAGAAATCCCTTCGGGCTGCATCAAATTTTGCTCACACATACTACCTCATCCCCCATCCCCCAACCCATTCCACCTCATGCATCACAACATTATCCATATACAACCATTCTCCATTCATCCGTCTTCTGTCCTCTCCAGTCCTTCCTAAACAGACATTCCCATCTTCCCCAAAGCTCCCTTCACCCCATCCATCCATCGCATCCTTGGACGTCCCATCATGTTCACTCCCTCCACATCTGCCTTCCATACATCTTTTACTAGTCTTTCTTCACTCATTCTTTCCATGTGTCCAAACCATCCTAACACTCTTTCAACAACCCTATCTCTCAACTCCCTTATCACCCCTGTTCTCCTCCTCATCTCCTCATTTCTCACTCTGTCCAGCCTAGTAACCCCATCATACTTCTCAGACACCTCATCTCAAACACATTCAAACTCCTTCTCCCTTCCTCTCTTATGTTCCATGTTTCTGCCCCATACAGTGCTGTTGGCACAATCACTCCTTCATACAGTCTCCTCTCAGCCTCCATTCCCAAATGTCTCTTCCTCATTACACTTATTAATCTACCAAGGCATTTACTCGCTTCTCTCAATCTACATTCTACCTCCACCTCCACTCCACCCTTTCCTGCCACACTTGCATCCAAGTATCTAAAACTATCCACTTCCTCCAGTCGCTCTACCTTAATGCTCACTTCCAGTCTGCTGCCACTTTCATCCCTTGTACATCTCATCACCTTTAACCCACATTTATCTTCAACTTTCTTCTTTCACACACTCTCCCAAACTCTGTCACCAATCCCTCCTCTGATCCTGCTATAAGTGCAGTGTCATCCGCAAACAACAGCTGGCTCACCTCCCACTTTTCTCCATTTCCTTGAACCATCCCCAATCTCTGACCCACCACCCTTGCATTTACCTCTCACACCACCCCATCCATGTTTAAGTTGAACAGCCAGGGCAACATAACACATCCCTGACGAAGTCCTACCTTTACCTCAAACCACTCACTATCTCCATTTCTAATCCTGACACATGCTCTACTACTCTCATAAAAACTCCTGACAGCTCATAAAAGCTTTCCTCCTATCCCATATATTTGCAAAACCTCCCACAGTGCCCTCCTGTCTACCCTGTCATAAGCCTTTTCCAGATCCATAAAAGCCCAAAACACATCCTTACCTTTTCCTATAGCTTTCTCACATATCTGTCTTACCAGAAAAATCTGATCTACGCAACCTCTACTTGTCCTAAATCCACAATGTTCCTCACCAATTACTACCTCTGTTCCTCTCCTAATCCTCTCAATCAAGATCCTTCCATAAGCCTTCCCAACTACACTTAACAAGCTAATCCTTCTGAAAATACTACACTCACACTTATCCCCTTTTCCCTTGTAGAGTGGAACTATACAGGCACTTAAAAATAAACAAGAAATGGAAAAGCTGCGCCAGGGAAATTATGAATATACAGAAGAATTAAAAATGGCTGAAATCATGAGCAATCATTTCAAATTGGTATTCACAATTGATTGTTCACAGAACTGTGAGGGAATAGAGATCCCCCCAATGAAGGAAATATCTGTAACACAGAAGGAAACCAGAGACCAAATAAAAACACCTTGATATCAGAAAATAACATGGTCTGGATTGAATTGCAAATTGGATACTGAAAGAATGCATTGAGAAGTTGACGGACAAAATATACAATATAATTAAATACTCACTCAAAGAAGGAAAGGTACCACAGGACTGGAGAAATGCAAATACTGTACCAATATATAAAGGAGACAAGGAAGAGCCAACCAACTACAGACTGGTCTCCCTAACAAGCATAGTAGCAAATCTATGTGAAAAAGTTATCAAAGGTAGATGGGTTAAACATCTGGAAGAAAAAATATACTGAATCCAAATCAATTTGGATTTAGACAAGGAAGATCATGAACAACGAACCTGATCTGCTTCTATTCGAGACTAATAGAAATATATAATACAAGAAAGGGATGGATGGGCAGACTGTGCCTTTCTAGACCTACAAAAAGCATTTGATAAGGTACCACACATGAAACTAATAAGAAAAATAGAATCAATAGGTGGCATCAGAGGAAAATTATTGGAATGGTTGGAAGACTTCCTGACTGGGAGAAAAATGAGGATAGTAATTAGAGACAAATACTCGAATTGGGAAGAAATGATAAGTGGTATCCTGCAAGGTTTGGTACTGGCTCCAATCACGTTTGCCATATATATGACATGGATGAAGGAGAAGAGTGTCATATGAATTTCTTCACAGATGATGCAAAAATACTAAAGAAAGTAAGAATAGAGGAGGATTGTGAATCATTACAGTTAAACCTGGACAAAATTTGGAAATGGACTCAAAGTGGGAAGTGAACTTCAATATCAAGAAGTGTAGTATAATGGGGTTTGGAAAAAATAGAAATAGAATATCAAGAAATTACATAATTGGTGAAGAAGTCAAAAAAGTGAACTCCGATTGAGACCTTGGAGTAATAATCAGGAAAGACATGACACCAGACAAACATATCAATAAAATAGTCGGAGAAACCTTCAACCTATTAAGGTCAATGAAAGTGGCACTTGACTACTTGGATGAGGAAATGATTTTAAAAAATATTAGTTACACTAATAAGACCAAAACTGGAGTATGCAGCAACACTATGGACACCCAGTACTAAAAAGAATATAAAGAAATTAGAAAGAATACAAAGAGCAACGACAAAGTTGGCACCAACTCTCTCCAAATTAACATACGAACAAAGATTGTCCAAATTGGAATTACCAACTCTGGAACAAAGAAGAGAAAGAGGAGATCTGCTGACTATTTATAGAATCATGAAAGGAATGGAAATCCTAGATAGGAATGATTTATTAAAATGGGACAATGGAAAAACAAGAGGACACGAAAAGAAACTCAAAAAGGATAACTATAGAAGAGATCTGAAAAAAAAAAAAAAATAGCTTCCCACATAGAGTACTGGATACCTGGAATAATTTAGATAAAGAAACAGTGTGTGCAAACACTATTCAAGATTTTAAGAAAAAACTTGATGCTGAAAGATACAAAGACGGGTCACCACGAGCATAGCTCCCTTCCCATATAATACAACTAGGTAAATACATACATACATATACCAAGGCCTTTTCCCCCTTACAAGGGAGGTAGCCAAAAAGGAAAAGGCATAAAATTATTTCCACCCATTCCATCCCTGAATACACTCCACACCCTCCGAGATCTTAGCACCTCCTGGATGACGGGTCATCCCTGCATCTTGTCCACTGCCCTGGGTCAGAAGCAGTGTCGCAAGACACAGCACATCCACAGCAAGGCCGCTTCATTAAATCGGCGACCCCCCTCTCCGTCCCCCCATGCATAAAGGAGAAGACGGGGAGAAATCCCTTTGAGCTGCGTCAAAATTTGCTCACACATACTACCTCAGCCCCCCATTCCACCTCATGCATCACATCATCATCCATATACAACCATTCTCCATTCACCCCTGTCTTTCGTCCTCTCCCATCCTTCCTCAACAGACATTCCCCTCTTCCCCAAAGCCCCCTTCACCCCATCCATCAGAAAACAGAAAACTTGAATTATTCTGTTGAATTAATGTTACTCACAATTTTAGTGATTATCCATTTCTTCTTCTCACTGATTAAATGAAGCAGCCTTACTGTGGATGTGCTGTGTCTTACTGCATTGTTTTTGACCCAGGGCAGTGGGCAAGCTGCAGGAATGACCCAACATCCAGGAGAAGCCAAGAAAAGAGGGAGGGAGGGGTGGTGAACGGGAGTGGGGATGTGGGGATGAGGTGGGTGGGAGTGGATTTATGCCTTTTGACTTTGGCTACCTCCCTTGTAAGGAGGAAAAAGCCCTTGGTATATGTATATCTATTTCTATATATTACTAATCTTTCAACTGTTAACATTCTTTCATAAAAAACATTATATAGAAAATTCATCCCCCCAGTCACTGGATGCTCCTTCAATCCACTGCCCCAGATCTTTCTTGCATCTTGCAGGAGACCTACAGCTACCAGGTAACAATCAACAGCCTCTGGATTGGCCCACAAGTCATTCAAAGGAAAGATATTATGTTGTTTTCTGGGAAAGTCTACAATAGGGAAGCATAGGACAAGGTGTTTGGAGTCATCTATACAATGACTGCATGTGGATTAATTTGATTCTGTGGCCATTCCTATTCATAGTACTGTTTTAATGTTGGATGATGTTCTGAATGCAGTTAGAGTGGTTCTTGCTTCTCATGAAGGAGATTTCTCTGCTGAGCTGATGTCTGAGGGAGTTTGGTGGAGTATGGAGTTTGGGAAACAGTCTTGAGGAGCTTGTTTTGTGATCTGAGAGTACGTATTTTTGTATGGAAGTGATGCAAGGTGTAGTAGCAGGTTGTTGTATATGTTTGAGTAGTATGTTAACAGTGCTCCCCCCTCCCTACATACACACCAATTAACTTGCTATAGATTGGTGTTCATCAATGCTTGGAGTAGTTTAATGTTATTCTCCATGGGATATCATGTGCAGAAGTTACTACAAATAACCATAGCAGGCATGTGCTTGCTGGATACTGATATACACCCCCCAACCCCCCTCTTTTTTTTTTTTTTTTTTTGGGGGGGGGGGGGGTCAAGTACCTTGAAACTCTGCACTTGAATCTTTATATTCATAATGCAGTCTAGTTTTGGAGACTAGACCTATCACAAGAGGAGGAAGCTCAGGTATGAGGTTGCAAGACAAGCATTTTCCTTCTATGGTTGTAAATCCATATCAAGGAAGATGTGCAGAAATGATGTTGTGGTTAGGGCACCATATGTAATGTCATGAACTGCCAAATAAACATGACAGCCTAACCAAATGTGTGAGACACACTTAAAATCCACTACTCAAGTGAGGTGCACAGCATTCCTGGTGAGGGGTTCAATTGTGACACATGGCACTTACCAGGCTAAGAGACTACCAGATGCAGAGAAGAAACAGAACAGGAAAGAGAAGAGGAGTAATTTTCTGCAGAGAAGAGATGATGATTAGCCAAATCCTGTCAGGAAGCAACTCAAGAGTTACCTAATAGTGATCACTTCATACTGTAGTGGTTTTGAGAACCTAGGCAAAAGTTGCATTATAATCTTCTGTGATTTCCTATTACAGAATGACACCAGCCTTTGAGCTCTCTTGATCACTACAGTAGGTGTCACATGTCTGAGGTCAACTATGTCACATTTTACTGTTTATTTGTTTTTAAGTGTTCACCTAGATGAGTTCCATACAAAAAAGTTGCACCCATTATATCTTATCTCTATTTTAAACAGCTCAAAAGTTGACATATGAGTGATTTGAATCCTTTGAGCTTATTTGAACATATCAAAGGTCTGACAGTGAAAATCAACAAGAAAATAAACCTACAATCCATTGCAAGCACAAACTTTGGACTACAAATAAAGAATCTTGATATCAGAAAGTCATATGGGCCAGATGGAATAGCAAACTGGATATTGAAAGTATGTATAGATGAACTTACAGACAAAATACACAAGATAATTGACTTTTCAAAGAACGAAAAGTACCACAAAATTGGAAAAATGCAAATATTGTACCAATATATAAAGGAGACAAAGAAAATCCAACAAATTATAGACCCGTATCCCTTACAAGCACAATTGCAAAAATATGCAAAAAAGTTATTAAAAATAAATGGATTAAAAACTTGGAAGAGAACAATATACTAAACCCTAAACAATTTGGATTTAGAAGTGGTAGATCATGTACTACAAACTTAATATGCTTCTACTCAAGATTAATAGAAATAATACAAGATAGGGTTTGGGCAGATTGTGCTTTCTTGGACTTACAAAAGGCTTTTGACAAAGTACCACACAAAAAGCTAAGAAAAATTGAAACAATAGGTGGAATACAAGGAAAATTATTGGAATGGATGAAAGATTTCTTAAATGGAAAAAAAATGAGGGTGGTACTTGTACTGGCTCTGATAATGTTTGCTATTTATATAAATGATATGGATGAAGGCATGGAATGTTATATGCATTTCTTTGCAGATGATACAAAACTAATGAAGAGACTAAGTACAGAGGAAGATTACAAATCTTTTCAAGAAGACCTGGACAAAGTCTAGAAATGGAGTCAAAAGAGTGAAGTGAATTTTAACATTAAGAAATGCAGTATATCGTATTTTCCGGCTTAAAATGCGCATCGCGTTATAATGAGCACCCATGCACTTCATTATCTCAGTACACAGATAGCGCGCACCGACGTATAACGCGCATGCCAGGAAAAGTCACTGGTGGCGTGAACTGCATGTATGCGACTCCTGCTTGCGTTGGTTCATTGTTTTGTGGGAAATTTGAGCCATGAAAAGTTTATTGAATACAAAATGTACATGAAAAATTTCGGATTTTTACAAAAAAAAAAAAAAAAAATTGTAATTTAATATCCTGAGGGAATAATTCATCTTACAAGTTTTTATCACCGTGTACAAGTTTTTATCGCCATGCAGCAACTATGTTTTGGTTCATAAGTGTCTTTACTGAAGTGACGTTTAGTTTAAACTCTCGCAAGAGGGTGTTTAGTGTTGTTGTTGTTGTTGTCGTTCCCTAGACTGTCTGTCCGAGCAGTCCCGTCTCCCCAAGGAAGGCCACAGCCGAGACTGGGTTTTCCCACAAATCCTTTATAGAGTGTATGTTGTGTTGTTTGCGTGCATGATTGTGTATAATGCAGTCTTCCATTATGTGTTGTATGGTATGGGGTGAAGTGTTACATCCTGGGCAGCTGTTCACAACACGGTCGTCCAGCCTCTTCTGGTAGCTTAGAAGTGCTGGGTGGTGACCGCATCGCAGTCTGGCCAAGTGGACTCTGTCCTTACGTGGGAGAGAGGATTCAGAAGGGTGGATATCAGGGGGTCTGGCATGCAGCAGTGTGTTGTCTTTCAGTGTGTTAATGGAGCGGTGAGTGATATGATTATGAATATGTTTCCGGAGGCTGGTATTTGGTGGTTGTGGAGGAAGAGAAGAGAGTATCTGTGTGTAATAAAGGTCTTTGGGTGTAGTTTTAATGTTTCTTGGTGTGTGTGGGTGTTCTGCTATGTAGTGTAGCGGGTGTGATGTGTTTGTGGTGGCTGCAGCAAGTGTTTGTGTGCCTCTCATGTCGAGGTGGTCCTTGACTTTGAGGACTTTTGTTTCATGGTGTAAATGGTTTGTAGGTGATGTATTTGTGCAGCCTGTAATTGTTTTTAGGGCTTTGTTTTGTATGATTTGAAGGGCGTTGTGGTGTGTCTCACTGAGATTAGGAGCCCATGCAGGACTCGCATAATTCATCACTGAGCGTATGCATTGTTTGTATATTGTTATATTAGTTTCTTTGTTTTGTCCAAATGTTGTTCCAGTGATTGACTTAAGTGCGTTAAGTCTAGGTGTGCATTTGTTTTTTATGTTTGTGAGGTGTTGTTTGAAAGACATGGATGTATCGTATGTTACACCAAGAATTTTCGGTGTGTTTGTGTGTGGTATTAGAGTGTTGTTGATGTAGAGATGAGGTATGTATTTGTGTTCTTTTGTCCAGTTGGTGAGAAGTGTTGCTGTAGATTTGGTTGGAGCTATTTTGAGTCTGTTTGTGATGAGCCATGTGTTGAGTGTGTCAAGGTAAGGCTGGATTATTTCTGCAGCTTTGTCTGTGTTACGATGTGTGTTTAGTGTAGGCTAGATTGGCAATAGAACTATCAATCTCGGCCCTGATCTAGCATATTCCGGGTGAGTTAAAATGACCAACGTTCATGATGTTGGTACCAGTGCTGTTTTACGGATCCTAAATATTTGCATAGACTACGACAATTAATGTTAGTAAAAATAAACCAATGAAATAACGACGATTAATTACTTAGTATCATGTGAACGAGGTTACATGGAGAAGTATTATTCATTGGCTAGAGCCACCACTGGGAAATCTGTTGATTTGTCACTAAATTAAGTGTCAGTTTAGGCATCAATCAGGACATAACTAAGAAAAAGTCGGAACTACATGTACCGGTATATGACTCATGTTGTGCGTTCATCCCTTATTACTTTGTAGCTTAAATAGTTTGTAGGAAATATGATCTAAAAAAAGTTTATTGAAAGTAAAATATACAGAAAAATTTCGGGATTTTTACAGAAAATTTTCATTTCATATCTTGAGGAAATAATTCGTCTTTACCATTTTTTATTTAATACTGAAACAAACTACAGACTGTTTCATTTTAGCTTTGAACCTGCAATGACAGTGGTGAAATAGGACAATCTCTCATCAAGGTGACGTTTAGTTAATATAACTCCCGAAAGAGGGTGTTGTAGTCAGGTGTTTGACACGAGTTTATGAACGGCCGCAACGGAATTTGTACCATACCTAAAATGAAGCAACAAAGCCAACATAAAAATTCAAACTAGGATGTTGTGAACATGGGCAAATATCATGAATATTGATCATGTTTCATGGTGTTTAGGCCTATTTAAACATGAAAAATAAGATTCGATAGATACCTACCTATACCAAATATTTATATAGCCCATGCTGGCGTATTCTTTCATGTCACCATGGCTGTTCTTCTTGTTCTCACGGAACGTCATGGAGAAGTGTGAAAAAAATTACACACACAGCCGCAGATTTTTTATCGTAGGCCGTAGATAATGCGCACCACCGGATAATGCGCACCCCCAATTTTTAGGCCCTTCCAACGGAAAAAAGTCGCGCACTATACGCCGGAAAATACGGTAATGGAATTTGAAAAAAGCAAAATTAGAATATCAGGTCAATATAAAATAAAATTGGTACAAAGGAAGTAATAAAAGTAAACTCAGAAAGGGACCTAGGAGTATCTCTAACAACATGACACCAGACAAACATGTCAACAAATTAGTCGGAGAAACTTTTAACTTCTTAGGATCAATGAAAGTGGCCTTTGACTACATGGATGAAGAGATGGTAAAGAAAATACTAGTTACACTGATAAGACCAAAATTAGAATACATACATACATATACCAAGGCTTTTTCCCCCTTACAAGGGAGGTAGCCAAAAAGAAAAAGGCATAAAATCATTCCCACCCATTCCATCCCTGAATACACTCCACACCCCTCCACCCTCCCTCTCATCTTAGCATCTCCTGGATGACGGGTCATCTCTGCACCTTGTCCACTGCCCTGGGTCAGAAGCAGTGTCGCAAGACACAGCACATCCACAGCAAGGCCGCTTCATTAAATCGGCGACCCCCCCTCTCCGTCCCCCCATGCATAAAGGAGAAGACGGGGAGAAATCCCTTCGGGCTGCGTCAAAATTTGCTCACACATACTACCTCACCCCCCATCCCCCCGCCCATTCCACCTCATGCATCACATCATCATCCATATACAACCATTCTCCATTCACCCGTCTTCTGTCCTCTCCCGTCCTTCCTCAACAGACATTCCCCTCTTCCCCAAAGCCCCCTTCACCCCATCCATCCACCTCATCCTAGGACGTCCCTTCATGTTCACTCCCTCCACATCTGCCTTCCATACCTCTTTTACTAGTCTTTCTTCACTCATTCTTTCCATGTGTCCAAACCATCCTAATACTCTTTCATCAACCCTATCTCCCAACCCACTTTCCACCCCTGTTCTCCTCCTCACCTCTTCATTTCTCACTCTATCCAGCCTAGTAACCCCCATCATACTTCTCAGACACCTCATCTCAAACACATTTTAATTAGAATACACATAAAAAAAAAAAAAAAAAAAGAGCAATGTCAAAGATAGCACCAACAATTTGCAATTTGACATACGAACAAGGATTGGACAAATTTAATTTACCAACCCTAGAACAATGAAGAGAAAGAGGTGATTTGCTAACCATTTACAGAATTATGAAAGTGATGGAAATTCTTGATAGGGATGACCTACTAAAATGGGACAGTAGAGCTACAAGAGGACACGAGAAGAAACTTAACCCCTTCCATACGGTGCCGCATACGTAGGCAGCATGAGGAGCAAGTGGATACGCGAGGCTGCCATATCTGTCTTGATTATATTTATTGTAGTCGCCCCTGCATAATGACATAATCTCTAAACTGTCTTCATCACATTTTCTATGGTTATCAAAATTCACGGGTGAAAGAGAGAACAATCGATATAAGCGGTGACTATATTTTATGATGCGAGTATTATTACGACACATCGTACGTCTGGCAGCTAATGCTGCCCGCGAGATTTTGGCCCGTACTGAAGAGGTTAAGAAGGAGAGTTAAAGAAGAGATCTGAAAAAGAATAGCTTTCCACACACAATAATAGATATCTGGAACAAACTGTTTCATCAACAAATTGAATGTCAACACATTGTTGCATGCCAGACCCCTGATGTCCATCCCTCTGAATCCTCTCTCCTCTGAGAGGACAAGATATACCTGGCCACAATGCAGTGTAGCCATCATCCAGAAAAGACTGGATGACCTCATTATAGACAACTCTCCAAGATGCAATACTTCACCCTATACCTTACAACACATTATGGAGGACTGCATTGTACATGCCTACAACATAATATACACTCCATAAAGGATTTGTGGGAAAACCCCTGTTCCATCCATGGCATTCCTCAGGGAGATAGGACTGCATAGCATGAGAGTCTAGGGAATGATAACAATGACAACAGCAACTGGAGATTAATTTCAATGCAAAAGAAAATAATGCAATCACTTTTAACTTCTATAACATTCCTCAAATCTTTTAATTGCGGCGAAGGTCGAGGGGATGGTGGTTCGAATCCTGCCACCAGCAAAGTTGAACCAAGGGCATGGTTCATTAAATTCCACGCTACAAAGCCCTCTGTAAGGGGCACCGTCCTAGCCTTCCAGTAGGGGGGAGTTTGTGACGTTAAACCATATCATGAATCCCTCTTCAATGTAATATAGTCTCCAAGAATAGCACTTGTTATCAGTGATAAACTACAATCTTTGCTGCTGAAATGTATTTTTATCACCAATAAAGCACTTCTATCCTTGAAGATATTATACTAAACAGGTCAATCAATCTGTTGATTTAGGTCTTTTTTACAGAAGACCCAGACTTCTAGGTCACCAACAACTGCCACTAGGTTGGCTCACAAGTCACCCAAGGATAAAATATTATGTTGTGTTCTTGGCTAGGCTACAGTATGGTAACATGGGAAAATATGTTCATTGTTTCCTGTGTGATTATTGCATATGGGGCAATCTGCTTCCAAGGCTAGGCCTAATCTGTGTTGGTATAGGCTGGAAGGTGGCCTGAATACAGTCTTGTTAGTAAGGTTCTTGCTTGTAGGAGGGATTTCTTGGTCATGCTGATGTTAGGGATTGTTGGAGTCTGGGAGTTTGGTGGTCAGTCTTGATATGTGTGTGTATTTCTGTATAGATATGTTTGATAGTGCAGGTAGTAGGTTGCTGTCAAATTTTTCAGAAGTATGCTGCTGATGTGGGATTTTTTGTTACATTCTGATGATTATAACTATGTTACTTGATGGGATAAATGAGTGGGATTAGGGACTCTTGAACAGAACTGTATGCCTATAATTTTCAAATGCTGTTCTATGGGAAGGCTCTCACAAAATACCACTCACTCTTTAGTGGAGCAATGTTCCACAAGAGGAGCATTGCCCCCCCCCCCCATGCCACTGCCCCACTCCAGAGTAAGCTGCTACAACTTCACTCCCCCAACCACAGGTGCAGATCTGATAGAAGAGATAAAGCTTGGAAAAGATAAAGAAAAGACAGAAAAGACTAGAAAGTAGCAAACATATGTTAATCAATGGAACAAATATGTAAAAATACATAGGAAAAAAAAAGAAACTGAAAAAACATAATAGAAAAATGTATGGGTCAGCCAAAACTATTCTATAGATATGTGAAAGTTAAACTAAAAAACACAGAATACACAGAAGATACAGAAATGGCTGAAGTCATGAGCAAACACTTCAAGTCTGTTTTCACTAGAGAAAATGTACATCGAGATGAAGGGAGAGAAATTAAATCCCCCCTATGAGGGAAATTATAGTAACACGAAAAGAAAAAATATACCAAATAATGAACCTCGATGTCAAGAAATCACATGGCCCTGATGGAATTGCAAATTGGATATTAAAAGAATGTAAAGCACTAACATACAAAATATATAACATAACAAGTTGCTCATTCAAAGAACGAAAAATACCAGAAGACTGGAAAAATGCTAATATTGTACCAATTTATAAAGGAGGAGATAAGGAAGACCCAACAAATTATAGACTGGTTTCCCTTACAAACATGGTAGCCAAAATGTGTAAAAAAAATTATAAAAAGTAGATGGATAAATATCTGGAGAACAACTTACTAAATCTGAGACAATTCGGATTTAGACAGGGAAGATTATGTGCCACAAATTTTATCTGTTTTTACTCAAGACTACTAGATATAATACAAGAAAGGGATGGATGGGCTGATTGTGCTTTCCTAGCTTTACAAAAAGCATTTGATAAAGTAACACCCAAAAAACTATTAAGAAAATTGGAAACCATAGGAGGGATACAAGGTAAATACTGAAATGGATGGAGGACTTTTTGCATGGAAGAAAAATGAGGGTAGTGCTCAGAATTATGAGAGGTATAGTAATCCTTGATAGAGAAGACTTACTAAATTGGGATAAGAGAAATACAAGAGGATATGGAAGGAAGCTCAAAAAGGACAATTATAGAAGAAACCTGAAAAAGAACAGCTTTCCCCACAGAGTGGAGGATGTCTGGGTCATACTTGATGAAAAAATAGTGTGTACATAAACAATGCACATACTTAAGAGCAAATTAGATATGGTAATTGTAGCTCCCCTTCCCGTAAGATACAACTGGGTAAATATAACAACTGGCTCGTCTCCCACTTGTATCCATTATCTTTAACCATTTCCAGTCCACTACCCATTACACTCTTGTTTACCTTCCATACCACCCCCGTCCCTGTACACATTGAACAGCCCCTTCACCTCACACCCCTTTCTCTCTCCATTTCCAATACTAACACTGATATGTACATACACATACCAAGGGCTTTTTCCCCCTTACAAAGTCAAAGGCATACATTCATTTCCACCCATTTCATCCCCACATATTCCACTCCCATTCAACCCCACTCCCTCCCTCTTTTCTTGGCTCCTCCTGGATGACAGGTCATCCCTGCACCTTACCCACTGCCCTGGGTAAGAGGCAATGTACCAAGACACAGCACATCCATAGCAAGGCTGTTTCATTTAACCCCTTCGTTACCGACCCGTCAACCTTACGTAAACAAACGTTTCAAACCATCTCACAAATGGCTGGAGCCTTATGTTGTAAACACAGACACTTGCCACCACGTGGGTAGAAATTACCCAGAAACCGAGGCCTTGAGAGCCCTCAATACACACAGCTTATAACTGTGACACGTGTGTGTCACGGGGAGCACGCTCGGTTCCTGGCAGGTGCACTCAGCCGTGACACAAAACACACATCCGGTACTCAAGGGGTTAATTGGCACCCCCCCCCCTTTTCCCTCATGTAAAAAAAGTGGGGTGGGGGTGGGTGGGGCGAAATCCCTTTGGGCTGCATCAAAATATCACTCGCACATACTCCCTCACTTCCCCCATCCCCACCCCCCTCTTCCATGCATCAAAGCATCATCCATACACAACCATTATCCACTCATCCCAATCTTCTGTCTTCTCCCTTCCTTCCTCAACAGATATTCCCCTTTCCCAATGCCCCTTTTACCCCATCCATCCATCTCATCTTTGGTCACCCCCTAATATTCACTCCATCCCCCTCTGCCTCCCACACTTCTTTTACTAATCTTTTTCACTCTTTCCATGTGTCCAAACCATCCCAATACTCTTTCATCAACCCTATCTCCCAACTCCCTTTCCACCCCCACTCTCCTCCTCACTTTCTTGTTTCTCACTCTATCCAGCCTAGTAACCCCTACCATACTTCTCAGGTATTTCATCTCAAACACATATAAACTCTTCCTCTCTTATGTTCTACATTTCTGATTCCTGCAGTGCTCTCGACACAATCACTCCTTCATACAATCTCCTCTTAGCACCCAATCCCAAATGTTTATTTCTCCTCACACTTTTTAATCCCCGAAGGCATTTACTTGCTTCTCTCAATTTATACTCTACCTCCACCTCCACTCTTCCCTTTCCCTCCTCATTCACACCCAAGTATCTAAAGCTATCCACTTCCTCCGGTCTCTCCCCCTTAATACTCACTTCCAATTTGTTGCCATCCTCTCCCCTTGTACATCTCATCACCTTACTTTTACATACCTACATACATATACCAAAGGCTTTTCCCCCCTTACAAGGGAGGTAGCCACCTTACTTTTACCCACATTTATCTTCAATTTCCTTCACACACCTCCCCAAACTACATCACTTACTTAATCCCTCCTATGATCCTAATGCAAGTGCTGTGTCATCAGTGTCTCCAATTTTCTCAATTTTCTTTACCCATCTCCAATTCCTCGCCCATTACCGTTGCATTTACCTCTTGCACCACTCCATGTATAAATTGAACAGCCAAGGCAACATAACACATCCCTGGCAATGTCCCACCTTTACCTCAAACCCCTCAATCTCTCCATTTCTATCACTGGCTCTACTACTCTTGTAAAAACTCTTGACTACTCTTTACAGCTTTCCTCCTATCCCATATATCTGCAATACCTTTCACAGTGCTTCCTGTCTACACTGTCATAAGCCTTTTCCAGATCCATAAAGGCCCAAAAAATATCCATACCATTTTCTAAAGCTTTCTCACATATCTACCTTACCACAAAAATCTGATGCACACAACCCCTACCTGTCCTAAACCCACACTGTTCCTCACTAATTACTCCCTCTGTTCCTCTCCTAATCCTTTCAATCAAAACCCTCCCATAAGCCTTCCCAATTACGCTTAAACTGATCCCTCTGAAACTATTACACTCCCACTTGTCCCCTTTTCCCTTATAAAGCAGAACTATACAGGCACTCCTCCAGTTCTACAGCATTCTACCCTCTTTTAGATATTAAACAACCTCACCATCTAGTCCACCACCACTGTATCTCCCTTTTTCACATTCCACATGACACCCATCTAACCCTGGTGCCTTATCTGCTCTCATCATTCTAATAACTGCTTTCACCTCATCTTTCCTCATTTCTTCTTCATTTTCTTCATTCATCACTGTCATTTTTCTAACACTGGTACATAATTATCATTATTACCTAAGTGTCCCCTTTATGTATTTTGCTCTCATGAAGAGAATTGAAACATGCTTTGACTCTACCACCTGCCTTACATGGAAAAAAGGCCACTAGTATATACAAATATACATATGGCTTTGTGTTTTAATTTGATAAGGAAATCCAAAGGATATAAAAGCATATCCATTGGGTGTTCTTATAAAAACAAATATATATACATAATAATTATGAAGAACCCACAGTCGGAATAAAAGGAAACTTTAAAAGAAAGTGTGACTTCTATATTTCAGCTAATAGCTAAAGCCCTCTTCAGGAAAGTACGGAGGGCTATAGCTATTAGCCAAAATATAGAAGTTACACTTTCTTCTAAAGTTTCCTTTTATTCCGACTGTGGGTTCTTGGTGATTGTTTACAAATGTGCTACAACATTTTGTCTAAGTGATATATACATGAACCTGAAAGAGTAATAAAGATAACTGAAAATATCCCATATATAAAGGACATTACAATAACCCAAAAATATGTTGGATAACAGATGCTTTTACTTATGACAAAAAATGTAGTTCAAGGTTCTATATACAATATTTCCTCATTTGGGGATAAAACTCAATAGGACTAATCAGGTCCTTTCAACCACTTACCTGAACAAGGAAAAGAGAATGATAATCACATCACTCTAATCATATATTTCTCACATGTTCATGATCCACTAACCTAAATCTCTTGATGAATGATGCAATGGAAGAGAGAGAACATTGTGAGAAGCACCAATGTTGGTGCTTGAAGACACATTGTCTGAAGTGAGTAAGGTCGCTTGGGAGTTCGTCATTGGTCCTTGTGTGTGGCTCAAGCACCCTATGTCACTACCTGGGCCATCTCGAAGCGTGGCCACTGAGGAACTGGTGCTTTTTGTGGGGCTGATGGTTCCTGTAGCAAGATTAAGTGTTAATCTTTTCAGATAGTTTGAAATGTGTACAATGTATGTATGTATGTATATATATATATATATATATATATATATACCTATATATATATACACACACACACACACACACTTATACATATACACTTATAGATTGTTCACTCAAAGAAGTAAAGGTACCACAAGATTGGAAAAATGCAACTATTATACCAATATATAAAGGGGGAGATAAGGAAGACCCAACAAACTATAGACTGGTCTCCCTTACAAACACAAAGTCAAAAATATGTGAAAAAGTTACCAAAAGTATATGGATCAAACATCTGTAAGAAAATATAATGAATTCAAAACAATTTGGCTTTAGACAAGGAAGATCATGTGCCACAAACTTGATCCATTTTTATTTGAGGAATGGATGGGCTGATTGTGCTTTCTTGGACTTACAAAAAGCTTTCAACAAGGTACCACATAAAAAAAAATTATAAAAAAAAAACTGGATCATATAGGAGGGATACAAGGCAACCTACTAAAATGGATGGAGGACTTCCTGATTGGTAGAAAGATGAGAGTAGTACTCGAAGAAAAATATTCAGGTTGGAAGGAGGTGATTAGTGGAGTTCTGCAAGGATCTGTACTGGCTCCAATAATGTTTGCTATTTGTGTGAATGACATGGATTATGATGTGCAATGTTACATGAGCTTCTTTGCAGACGACCCTAAATTGTTAAGGAAAGTAAAAACCGAAATGGATTGCAAATCACTACAGGAAGACCTGAACAAGATTTGGAAGTGGAGTCAGAAATGGGAAGTGGACTTCAATATTAAGAAGTGTTGCATAATGGAGTTTGGAAAAAGTAAAAATAGAATTTCGGGACAATATAAAATTGGAATTAAGGAGGTAAAGAAAGTGGGATCTGAAAAAGATTTGGGAGTAATTATCTCAAACGACTTGTCCTATGATAAACAAATAAACAAAATTGTCAGAGAATCCTATAACTTGCTAAGATCAATAAAAGTGGCATTTACATATTTGGACGAAGAAATTATTAAAAAAGATATTAGTCACACTGATAAGGCCTAGACTAGAATATGCGGCGACATTGTGGTCACCCAGTACCACAAAGAATATAAAGAAAATTGAGATAATCTAAAGAGCACAGCCACAAAAATGGCTCCTGCACTTTCAAACTTGTCATATGAGGAGAGACTGGCTAAATTGGAGTTACCTACTCTGGAGCAAAGAAGAAAGGCGACCTACTGACCATCTGTAGAATCATGAAGGGCACAGAAATACTCGATAGAGAGGACTTGTCAATTTGGAATAAGAGAAACACAAGAGGACATGGAAAGAAACTCAAAAAACATAGTTATAGAAGAGATCTGAAGAAAGTTTTCCACACAGAGTGGACACTTGGAACAAACTGGATGAAAAAATAGTGTGTGCAAAAACCATTCATGAATTTAAGAGTAAACCAGACACTGTGGGATACAATTGCAGCACACCACAAGCGTAGCTCCCCTTCCCATAAAACACAACTAGGTAAATACACACACACATTACATTAGAATAGCAAAAGAGGAGACAGACTTGTGAGTATTGATAAAAGACAATCTGTCACCTGACAGACATATTATCAGCAGGATTGTGGGAGAGACATATGGAGTAATGCAGTGGTTCTCAAACTTTTTCGTGAGCGACCCTATTTGGAACATTTCAATCCTTCGCGACCCAGAATAAAGTAAAGAGAAACAAAATGGACAGTGATACATACCCTTTACTCTGAAAAATAAAGTGTACAGCTTTTCTTTAACAAAACTAACAGAATCCATGGCACTGCATTTCCTTCAGAAAACTAAATTAATTAGTCAAGTATTTGAAATACTCTGAAAACGTGAGAATTTTCAGTGTCCCTCCAACCCATCAAAATTGATCTCGCGACCCATAGTTTGAGAACCACTGGACTAATGCATAAGATTAAAGTGGTGTTCTACAACACGAATGATATGACCAAGACCAGAATATGCATTAGTAGCATGTTCCCTACACAGAGTGAAGGATATAAGCAAGATTGAGAGAATACAAAGGGCAGCAACTAAACTGGTCCCCAGCCTGGCAGATAAACCATACAAGGAGAGACTAAAACCAATGGGTCTACCAACTTTGAAAGATCAAAGAGAAAGAAGTGATGTGATTACAGTATTCACATCATTTGTATCCCTCCTACATGTTCCATTTTTTTTAATATAACTGGAAATCAAAGATATAGATTAAGTTGGAAATGTACATGATACTGCTCCTTTCCTGTATACTACAATTAGGTAAATACACACACATGCATCCACACACACATATATCACCATGACAAAACATATAATCCTACCTGGTGGAGGTGTGACAACACTTCCAGTGGTTCCTGTCGTGCTACTGCACACTGGCCCCCCCGATGAGGATGATACCAGTCTCAAACCCCCGTAAGGCTGTGACCCATTTAAATGTATTGCCCCTACACCAACTCCTACACCACCACCTCCAACACCAAGGGTTAGCTGTCCGGAGAGGTGACGGGATGGAGGGGCAAGTACGGTGATGGAACGATTCATGCTGAGACCATGAGATGAATTGAGGCGAGTCATGGATTTGTTGAGCTGGATATTGGAAGAACCTAGACGGCCAGTGCTTTGGGGCACTGTCAAAGGACCAAAAAGAAACATCATATCAATAAATATATAACTGGTGTGTGTATTTACTTAGTTGTGTGTGTGTGTGTGTGTGTGTGTGTGTGTGTGTGTGTGTGTGTGTGTGTGTGTGTGTATTTACCTAGTTGTATTTTTCTAGTTGTATTACAAGGGAAAGGGTGCTATACTTGTAGTGACCCATCTTTGTATCTCACAACATCTAGTTTGTTCTTAAATTCTTGTATGGTGTTTTACACACACTATTGTTTCGTCCAATTTGTTCCATATATCCACCACTCTGTGGAAAGTTGTTCTCTTTCAGGTCACTTCTATAACTGTCCTCTTTTAGTTTCTTTTCATGTCCTCTTCTATTCTCTTATCCCAATTTAGTAAGTCTTCTCTATCAAAGACTTCCATGCCTCTCATAATTCTATAGATGGCCAACTGGTCACCTCTTTCTCTTCTTTGTTCCAGAGTCAGTATTTCCAGCTTGACAATCTCTCCTCATACAACAGTTTTGAAAGTGTTGGGGCCATCTTCATAATTGCTCTTTGGATTCTATCAATTTTCTTTATATTCTTTTTAGTACTGGGTGTCCATATTGTTGCAGCATACCCCAGTCTTGACCTTATCTGTGACTAGTACTTTCTTCACCATTTCTTCGTCCAAGTTGGTAAAGGCCACCTTTATTGATATTGGCAAGTTGTAGGTTTCTCTGACAATATTATTTATCTGTTTATCAGGAGTCACATCTTTTGTGATAATTACTCCCAGATCTTTTTTGCAACTCATTCACCTTACTTCCTTTGTACCAATTTTATACTGTCCTGATTTTTTTTTTTTTTTCAAAATTCCACTATGCTACATTATTTATGTTGAAGTGCACTTCCCACTTCTGACTCCATTCCCAAACCCTGTTTAGATCTCTCTGTAGTGATTTACAGTCCATTTCTAAACTTACTTTCCTCATCAGTTTTGCGTCATCTGCAAAGAAGTTCATGTAACATTCTACATCCTCATCCATGTCATTTACATAAATAAACATGATCAGAGCCAATAATGATCCCCATGGGACACCACTAATCACTTCTTCCCAAGTAGAACTCTTATCTCTGTGCACTACTCTCATTTTTCTTTCATGCAAGAAATTCTCCATCCATTTCAATAGTGTCCCCTGTATTCCTCCTATGCTTTCCAATTTTCTTAATAGTTTTTTTGTGTGGTACTTTATCAAAAGCCTTTTGTAAATCTAGGAAAGCACAATCAGCCCATCCATCCCTTTCTTGTATGATATCTATTAGTCTTGAATATATACATACATACATATACCAAGGCTTCTTCCCCCTTACAAGGGGGGTAGCCAAAAAGAAAAAGGCATAAAATCATTCCCACCCATTCCATCCCTGAATACACTCCACAACCCTCCACCCTCCCTCTTATATTAGCACCTCCTGAATGACGATCCCTGCACCTTGTCCACTGCCCTGGGTCAGAAGCAGTGTCGCAAGACACAGCACATCCACAGCAAGGCCGTTTCATTTAATCGGCGACCCCCCCTCTCCGTCCCCCCATTGCATAAAATGAGAGGACGGGGAGAAATCCCTTCGGGCTGCGTCAAATTTTGCTCACACATACTACCTCACCCCCCATCCCTCCGTCCATTCCACCTCATGCAATCACATCATCATCCATATACAACCATTCTCCATTCGCCCGTCTTCTGTCCTCTCCCGTCCTTCCTCAACAGACATTCCCCTCTTCCCCAAGGCCCTTCACCCCATCCATCCATCTCATCCTAGGACGTTCCCTCATGTTCACTCCCTCCACATCTGCCTTTCATACCTCTTTTACTAGTCTTTCTTCACTCATTCTTTCCATGTGTCCAAACCATCCTAATATTCTTTCATCAACCCTATCTCCCAGCTCCTTTTCTACCCCTGTTCTCCTCCTCACCTCCTCATTTCTCACTCTATCTAGCCTAGTAGCCCCCATCATACTTCTCAGACACCTCATCTCAAACACATTCAAGCTCCTTCTCTCTTCTTCTCTTATGTTCCATGTTTCTGCCCCATACAGTGCTGTTGGCACAATCACTCCTTCATACAGTCTCCTCTTCGCATCCATTCCCAAATGTCTATTCCTCATTACAATCTTTAATCCACCAAGGCATTTACTCGCTTCTCTCAATCTACATTCTACCTCCACTTTCACTCCACCTTTCCCTGCCACATTTGCACCCAAGTATCTAAAACTACCCACTTCCTCCAGTCGCTCTCCCTTAATGCTCACTTCCAGTCTACTGCCACTTTCACCCCTTGTGCATCTCATCACCTTACTTTTACCCACATTTATCTTTAGCTTTCTTCTATCACATACTCTCCCAAACTCTGACACCAACTTCCTCAATCCCTCCTCCGATCCTGCCACAAGTGCAGTGTCATCCACAAACAACAGCTGGCTCACCTCCCACTTTTCTCCATTTTCTTTAACCATCTCCAACCCCTTGCCCACTACCCTTGCATTTACCTCTCGCACCACCCCATCCATGTATAAGTTGAACAGCCAGGGCGACATAACGCATCCTTGACAAAGTCCCACCTTTACCTCGAACCACTCACTCTCTCCATTTCCAATCCTGACACAAGCTCTACTACTCTCATAAAAACTCTTGACAGCTCCCAGAAGCTTTCCTCCTATCCCGTATATCTGCATAACCTCCCACAGTGCCTTCCTGTCTACCCTATCATAAGCCTTTTCCAGATCCATAAAAGCCCAAAAAAACATCCTTCCCCTTTCCTATAGCTTTCTCACATATCTGTCTTACCACAAAGATCTGATCTACACAATCTCTACCCGTCCTAAATCCACACTGTTCCTCACCAATTACTCCTTCTGTTCCTCTCCTAATCCTCTCAATCAAGATCCTCCCATAAGCCTTCCCAACTACACTTAACAAGCTAATCCCTCTGAAACTACTACATTCACACTTGTCCCCTTTTCCCTTGTAAAGAGGAACTATACAGGCACTCCTCCAGTCCTCCGGCACTCTACCCTCTCTCCAGCAAACATTAAATAACCTCACCAACCAGTTCACCATCACTGTACCTCCCTTTTTCAGACATTCCGCATGGCATCCATCCAGACCAGGTGCCTTACCTGCTTTCATCATCTTTACTGCCTTCACCTCATCCTTCCTTATTTCTCCTCCATTCTCCTCATTCATCACTCTCATTTTCTTTGCACTTCCCACTGCAGCAATGCAAACAGATCAAATTTGTGGCACATAACCTTCCCTGTCTAAATTTGAAATGTCTCAGGTTTAGTATATTGTTTTCCTCCAGATGTTTTGTCTATCTATTTTTGATAACTTTTTCACAAATTTGGGTTACTGTACTTGTTGGGTCTTCCTTGTTTCCCCCTTTATATATTGGTACGATATTGGCATTTTTCCAGTCTTCTGGTATTTTTCCTTCTCTTAATGAGCAGCTTATATATTTCGTCTATATTAGTTCATCTATACATTCTTTAAGTATCCAGTTTGCAATTGCATTTGGTCTGTGCAATTTCCTGACATCCAAGTTTTATTTGGTCCATTATTTCTTTCCTTGTTACAATTACTTCTCTCATAAGTAGGGATCTCACTTCACTTCTTCCATCCCCATGCTATACATTTTCTCTAGTGAACACAGACTTGAAGTGTTTGTTCATGACTTCAGCCATTTCTATATCTTCTGTGTATTCTATATTCCCTTGGTGTAATTTTACTATTTCCTGTTTGCTTCTTAGTTTACTGTTCACATATCTATAGAATAATTTTGGTTGGTCCTTACATTTTTCAATTATGTCTTTTTCATAGTTTCCTTTTCCTCCATGCATACTTTTACATATTCATTCCTTATATTGACATATATTTGCCACTTTCCTTTTTTTTTTTTTTTTTCTCCATCTTTTCCAAGCTTTATCTCTTCTACACCTTCTGTTAAACCAGAACTTAGTATTCTGCTTTTCCTGTTTTTGTCTTGGTACACATTTATCCACTCCTTCATTGTAGATTTCTTTCAAAATCATCCATTTCTCTTCCACTTGTGTCTCTTTATTGTAGGATTTTTCCCAATTCGCCTTTTGAAAGAAGTTTCTAAGTTTTTCAGTCAGTTTTGTTATATATCAATCTTCCTTTTCTGTATATCTAATTTCTTTCCATATATATATATATTTCCTCTTTTAGTTCAAACTCAAGTAATATGTGGTCACTCGTCCCAATTGGTGTCTTGTATTTGACTTTATCCACCATTTCAGTTTCTGATATAAATATTTCTTGTCTTTACAGTTCTTCATTATTTCTATATCTGGTATTTTCTTTTACCCACTGTGTCATTGTATATTCTATAGTCATGTCAAGTTTTATATTTCCCCAAAGGTTCTCTCCACCTTTCACTACATTTCCTCCATCCTTCTGCATCTCATTTAATGGCTTCCTTGTGTATTCTAACATTTTAGAATAATCGCTCACTTTCCAAAAGTCACCACAAACTTTCTAGTCACTATTTTCAACTTATCATGATCATTTCCACACTATTTTCTCCTTGTGTAACCTTTGTCACATCTAGGTTTTACTTAGTCAAAAACATGACACTCCACCCTTTTTTTTATCTCTATTTTTCATCCAGTGATTATATAATCCTTGTCCAACACTAATTAGTGGTAGTGGACCCCTTAATTTTGTCTCCATAATTTCCATTTTATGTTTTTTTTTTTTTACAAATAATCATTTAGTCCATTTAATCCCAAGATCAAACCATCTATGTTAGTATAAATCACTTTTATTTTTTTTCTTCTCTATCTCGTTCTCAATTCCTTTTTTTTTTTTTTTTTTTTAATATACCATTTTCTCAGCCTCATGTCTAGTACTATCCAATAGAACTCTTTTTCAATCTCTATTCTATTCTCATTTTTTCTTTAGCTTCACTTCTTGGTGTCTTCTCTCTTTTTCTCATTGTGTGGCTACCCCCCATGTAAGGGGGAAAAAGCCTTTGGTATATGTATGTATGTATGTGTGTATTTACCTAGCTGTATTTTATGGGAAGGGAACCTATGCTTGAAGTGACCCATCTTTGTATCTCACAACATCTAGTTTGTTCTTAAATTCTTGTATGTTGTTTGCACACACTATTGTTTCATTCAATTTGTTCTAGACATCCACCAATCTGTGTGGAAAACTTTTTTTTTCAGATCTCTTCTATAATTATCCTTTGAGTTTCTTTTCATGTCCTCTTGTTTTTCTTCTGTCCCACTTTAATAAGTCTTCTCTGTCAAAGACTTCCATGCCATTCATGATTCGGTAAATGGCCAATAGATCACCTCTTTCTTTTCTTTGTCCAGGGTTGGTAGTTCCAGTTTAGACAATCTTTGCTCATATGTCAATTCTGAAAGTGTTGGGGCCATCTTTGTCATTGCTCTTTGGATTCTACTTTCCTTATATTCTTTTTTGTACTAGGTGTCCACAATGTCACAGCATACTCTAATCTTGGTCATGTCAGTGTGACTAGTGTTATTCTTTACCATTACCTCATCCAAGTAATTAAAAGCCACCTTTATTGATGTTAGTAAATTGTAGGTTTCCCCAACTATTTTGCTTATCTGCTTATCTGAAGACATGTCTTTCGTGATAATTACTCCTAGGTCCTTTTCGTAACCAACTTTACTTCCTTTGCACCAATTTTATATTGTCCTGATATTCTTTTTTTACTTTTTCCAAATTCTATTATACTACATTTCTTAATGTTGAAGTTCACTTCCCACTTTTGACTCCATTCCCAGACATTATCCAGATCTCTCTGTAGCAATTCACAATCTTTTTCCATACTTTCTTTAGTAGTTTTGTGTCGTCTGCAAAGAAGTTCATGTAACATTAATCTTTCTTCACTTATTCTTTCCTTATGTCCAAACCATACCACTCTTTCATCAAACCTATTACCCATCTATTTTCCACCCCTACTCTCCTTCTTACCTCATTTCTCACTCTATCCAACCTTGCAACCCTTCCCATACTTCTCATACATTTCATCTCAAACACATTTAAACTTCTCTCTGCCTCTCTTAAATTCCAAGTCTCTGCCCCATACTATGCCATCAACACAATCACCCCTTCATATAATCCCAGATGTCTATTTCTCATGAAACTTTTTAATCCCCCGAAGGTATTTACTTATTTCTCTCAATCTATAATTTACTTTCACCTCCATTCCTTTCCTGCAACATGCAACTCCAAATACCTAAAACTATCCTCTTCTTCCAGCCTCTCTCATTTACTTCCAACTCGTTGCCATCCTCCCCTTAAACATCATCACCTTATAATACCCTGTCTGGGGTATTGGCTGCATGTTACTGAGCAATATAAATTGCTCATGTGGGATGTAAATATAAATGTGGGTGAAAAGTCTAGGTGGAAGAGTATTTCATATTAATCTAACTCTGAAGAATTAAAAAGCTTTGAATTTTTTATTTGACATGGCACTGGCACCATTTCTGCTAAACAGTGATTATAATTACATGTTCAGAACAATTTGCAAAAACTTGTTAAAACATCCCAAAATATTAATCCAAGTTACTCACATGCATTGAGCCTTGGCATGGAGCGATTAGAAGCTGTGACCAGTCGTCCAGTGCTTCTTGAAGTGTCACTCAGCTTTGTATATTTATTGGCCATCTTGCTTCCTGTTGCTGCACTTGCACTATGAGGGAGGTACAAGCTCAGGTCCTTGCCCGTCACCGTTGTGAGCTCACTGCGGCCGGTCACATCTCCCCTGCTGCCACCTCCACCAACTCGAACCACTGTTACACCTCCAGGTGTGTGATTCACATTGGTGTTCCTTGAAAATAAAAAATCCAAATGAACACTTGTCACATATATACATATCACAGGACCTTTCCCCACCCCTTACAGGGTTGCCAAGTCAAAGCATACACTCACCCTAAATCTTTCCCACACCCATCCAATATCTATTTATCACCCCCCACCAAATTAGCACCTTGTGGATAAAAGGGTCATCCTTGTCCACCACTAGACCACTCAGGTCAGAGGCAATGTAGTGAGACACAGCACTTCTACAGCAGGGCCTGACAGCTAGAGCTGGTTTATCCCCACCTCTTCATTACATGATAACCATTCTCCCTCACTTCAATGTAATATAGTGCCTTGTATGAAAAGTAAGAAATGATAGTATAAAGCTTGCAATTATGTATTCTTTAATAACCTCTTCAATACGAGTCAAATTCTCACACGCAGCATCAGATGACTGATGTATAATGATTCAATGGTGCATCACAATACTCATGTTCTTAAATATAATGCCACTCCTAATTTATTTGTTCTCTTTCACTTTGAGTAATAATAAACACAGAAATACAATCAAGCCAGTTCACAGATTACAGGAATCACTCAGCTACAATTGGGGGACTGGAGATGGTTAAAGAAAATGGAGAGAAGTGGGAGGAGAGCCAGTTGTTGTTTGATGACAACACTGCACTTGTGGCAGGGTCAGAGGTGGGATTAAGGGAGTTAGTGATGAAGTGGCAGGAAAAGGTGGAGTAAAGGTGGAGGTAGAATGTAGATTGAGAGAAGCGAGTAAATGCCTTGGTGGATTAAAGAGTGTAATGAGGAATAGACATTTGGGAATGGATGCTAAGAGGAGACTGTATGAAAGAGTGATTGTGCCAACAGCACTGTATGGAGCAGAAACATGGAACATAAGAGAGGAAGAGAGAAGGAGCTTGAATGTGTTGGAGATGAAGTGTCTGAGAAGTATGATGGGGGTTAATAGGCTAGATAGAGTGAGAAATGAGGAGATGAGGAGGAGAACAGGGGTGGAAAGGGAGTTGGGAGATAGGGTTGATGAAAGAGTATTAGGATGGTTTGGACACATGGAAAGAATGAGTGAAGAAAGATTAGTAAAGGAGGTATGGAAGGCAGATGTGGAGGGAGTGAACATGAGGGGACGTCCTAGGATGAGATGGATGGATGGGGTGAAGGGGGCTTTGGGGAAGAGGGGAATGTCTGTTGAGGAAGGACGGGAGAGGACAGAAGACGGGCGAATGGAGAATGGTTGTATATGGAAATGTTGTGATGCATGAGGTGGAATGGTGAGGTAGTGTGTGTGAGCAAAATTTTGACGCAGCCCAAAGGGATTTCTCCCCGTCCTCTCCTTTATATGGGGGGACGGAGAGGGGGGTCGCCGATTTAATGAAGCGGCCTTGCTGTGGATGTGCTGTGTCTTGCGACACTGCTTCTGACCCAGGGCAGTGGACAGGGTGCAGGGATGACCCGTCATCTAGGAGGTGCTAAGATGGGAGGGAGGGTGTGGAGTGTGTTTGGGGATGGAATGGGTGGGAATGATTTTATGCCTTTTCCTTTTTGGCTACCTCCCTAGTAAGGGGGAAAAAGCCTTGGTATATGTATGTATGTAGTAATGAAGTTTGGGAAGGTGTGCAATAGGAGAGAGTTGAAGATAAATGTGGGTAAATCTAAGGTAATGAGATGTACATGGGAAGAGGATGGCAGTGTGTTGGAAGTCTAAAAGGAGAGGCTGGAGAAAGTGGATAGCTTTAGATATTTGGGGTCACATGTGGGAGGAAAGGAAGGAGTGAAGGTAGAGGTAAACTGTAGATTGAGAAAAGCAAGTAAATACCTTGGGGGATTAAAAATAGCATGAGAAATAGGCATCTGAGAATGGATGCAAAGAAGGGATAGTATGATGGGGTGATTGTGCTGATATCATTGTATGGGGTAGAGACTTGGAATTTAAGCGAGGCAGTGGAAATTTTTTAATGTTTTTGAGATGAAATATCTGAGAAGTATGGTTGGGGTTACAAGGATGGATAAAGTGAGAAACAAGAAGGGGAGGAGGAGAGCTGGAATGGAAAAGATGGCAGATAGGGCTAATGAAAAATTATTATTGGGATGGTTTGAACACATAGAAAGAATGATTGAAGAAAGTAAAGGTGGTGTGGAAGGAAGAGGTGGAGGGAGTGAACTTGAAGTGATGACTGAGGATGAGATGCATGGATGGGGTGAAGGGGGCATTGAGTAAGAGGGGAATGCCTGTTGAGCAAGGAGGGGAGAGGGCAAAAGATAGGGATGAGTGGAGTGTGTATAGATGATACTGTTATGCAAGGAAGGGAGGGGCTGGGGATGGGGGTAGGGGGTACTTATGTGTGAATGATATTTTGATGCTGCTTGAGGTGATTTTCCCCCCTCTTCTCTTTTTCTGTATGAGGGGATGAAGAGGGGGAATTGCAAATTAACCTCTTCACTCCGGGGCACATCACACATCTGGCAGTATTAGCTGTCCGATGTGCGATGTTGCGTCATAATAATCGCATTATAAAAAATAAAGTCCGTGCTCAATCGTTCGTTCTCTTTCACCCGTGTATTTTGATAACCATAGAAAATTGATGAAGCCAGTTTAGAGAGAATGGAGATTACGTAGGTACGACTACAATAAATATAATCAAGATGCCGACGTCGGCATCATCGAGTACCCACTTGCTCCTCATGCCGCCTACGTAGGCGTCACCGTATGGAAGTGGTTAAGTGAAGCAGCCTTGCTGTGGGTGTACTGTTTCTTGCTAATTTGCTTCTGACCCAGAGCGGTGGGTGAGACACAGGAGTGACCCATCATCCATCCATGATTAGCTCAGATGAGGGGGGGGGGGTGATGGAAGTGAATTGGGTGGGAGTAGGTACATGCTTTTGACTTGGCTACCTCCCTAATAAGGGGGAAAAACTCTTTGTATATAGATACATAGTTACAAAATAAAGTAAGAAACAATCAGATCTTTGAAGAGACAAGTACAAACCGGATTGAAAGAACAGAACAGGCCAACCTGAATTGATGTGGCCATGTTATGAGAATGGATAAAAGTAGACACCCTCAAAGGATACATAAATTGTTGGTGCTAGGAATGTGAAACACATATACCAAAGAAAAGGTGGGTGGATGAAGTGAATGAAGTCAAAAGAGCACATGATGATGATGATGATGATGATGATGATGATGATGATGATGATGATGATGATGATGATGATGATGATGATGATGATGATGATGATGATGATGATGATGATGATGATGATGATGATGATGATGATGATGATGATGATGATGATGATGATGATGATGATGATGATGATGATGATGATGATGATGATGATGATGATGATGATGATGATGATGATGATGATGATGATGATGATGATGATGATGATGATGATGATGATGATGATGATGATGAAGAAGAAGAAGAAGAAGAAGAAGTCGTAGTCGTCGTAGTAGTCGTACTAATCGTAGTAGTCGTAGTAGTCGTAGTAGACGTAGTAGTAGGCATAGTAGTAGTAGACGTAGGCGTAGTAGTAGTAGTCGTAGTAGTAGTAGTCGTAGTAGTAGTAGTCGTGGTGGTGGTGGTGGGTGATGGTGGTTAGTGGTGGTGGTGGTGGTGATGGTGGTGGTGGCGGCAGTGGTGGGACCTACTTTCCTTACCTGATTTCATTAAACTCATTGTTGAGTTGCTGAATGTATACTCGGGCAGAAGAATTCGCTCTGTCTGTGCTCTTGTTCACAGCAGCCAAGAGGTTGTCCGTAAGCAGCATAGGATACTGGTTGCACAGGACTTGTACTTCACGCAGCACTGCAAAAGCAAGATAACCCTTTCATTACGTAGCACAGCTAAATGAAAAGTAGATCTATCTATATACCAAAAGGTCTCTTCCCTCTCATAAGGGAGATACCCAGCTAAGGCATGCAAACACCCTTCACCTATCCAACACCTATTTGTTTTCCCTTTTATCTTAGCTCCTTGTGAAGGAAGGGCCATCCCTGCTCCTCTACCCAGCCTGGGTCAGAATCATACATACATACATATACCAAAGGCTTTTTCCCCCTACACAGGGGGTAGCCAAAAAGAAAAAGGCATAGAAACCACTCCCACCCATTCCATTTCCTATATATTCCACTCCCCTCCACCCTCCTCCCTCCCTCTTACCTTGGCACCTCCTGGATAACAGGTCATCCCTGCTCCTCTACCCACTGCCCTGGGTCAGAATCGATGCAACAATACACAGTACCTCCACAGCAGGGCCACACATCCAAACCTGGTTTATCCCCATTACTTCATGACATGGCAACCTTTCCTCCTTGTCCACTTACAAGTCATTAGAGAAGACAAGGGAAAACCCTTTGGGCTGCAACAATTTATTATCCATTCACACCTGTCTCTTCTCTGTTTAACAGACATTTCCCTTTCCCCCAAGACCTCTTCATCCTATTCATCCATCCGTTTCATTCTTAGCCTTCCCTTCCAGTTCACTCTGTCTGCCTCTGCACAGTTCTTCCACAGAAGAGGCTGACAGCCCCATTCCTCATCCACTCATAATACATACATACATATACCAAGGCTTTTTCCCCCTTCCAAGGGAGGTAGCCAAAAAGGGAAAGGCATAAAAACACTCCCACCCATTTCATCCCTAAATACACTCCACACCCCTCCCACCCTTCCTCTCATCTGAGCACCTCCTGGATGACGGGTCATCCCTGCACCCTGCCCACCGCCCTGGGTCAGAAGCAGTGTCGCAAGACACAGTACATCCACAGCAAGGCCGCTTCATTTAATCGGCGACCCCCCCTCTCCGTCCCCCTTTGCATATAAGGCGAGGACGGGGAGAAATCCCTTCGGGCTGCGTCAAAATTTACTCACACATACTACCCCACCCCCCAGCCCATTCTTCCTCATGCAGTCACAACATCATCCATATACAACCATTCTCCACTCACCTCTGTCTTCCGTCCTCTCCCTTCCTTCCTCAACAGACATTCCCCTCTTCCCCAAAGCCCCCTTCACCCCATCCATCCACCTCATCCTAGGACGTCCCCTCATGTTCACTCCCTCCACATCTGCCTTCCATACCTCTTTTACTAGTCTTTCTTCACTCATTCTTTCCATGTGTCCAAACCATCCTAATATTCTTTCATCAACCCTATCTCCCAAATCCTTTTTCACCCCTGTTCTCCTCCTCACCTCCTCATTTCTCACTCTATCCAGCCTAGTAACCTACTACGTGTACCACTCATAATAGATCAAGCAAATGAACAGAATATCTCTTCATTCATTCACAATCTCCACCCCTTCACTACTATCCTTTGTGTTCTCTCTTCCCTGCTTGACAGACATTCATGTGCATCCACTGTCCCTTTCACCCACATCCATCCATCTCAGTCTTCCTCTCAAGCTCACTCCATCCACTTCTGTTTACCACACATATTTTGCTAGTTTTCCCTTATTCATTCTTTCCATATGTCGCAGCCACCTCAACACTTCTGAACTATTATAATGAAATGTATTCTATAGATACTTACCAACACCAAGGCTACCAGAATCCACCTTGTGCAACTGCATGCGAATGTAATCAAGAGCTTCTTTGCCCTTCTCCTTGCTCAAATGCCCCACAGCACTGATAACCTGAAGAGCTAGAGGCAAACAGTGGGGCTGCATTTCCACAAGTGCCTTAAACAAAGATTGAAAGAAATACAATTATACACAGAAATGGACAACAATATAATTCATAGCTAAAATACTTCGTGTGCACATACATGTTCTACTGATGGAAATACTGATCCTTGACAAAATCAACTCATACATACCCTTACTTATGTAACACAGTTTCAGGCCTCAATCTACTAACATATTGCTCAGAACTCTTAAAACAATCCTCATAAATCAATCTGTACCCTTGGCCCTCTCTTGTGGGAGACCTGCAGCCCAAGTTAACCATCCCTAGCCACCAAACTCCACACGTCACTCAAAGAAGAAACAACATTCTTGTCTACATTATGTGTATTGTGTAGTGTGAGATGACATGTGGTGAATGTATCTGGGTCATATAGTGTTTGTTATATAGCTGCCTCTGTGTTGGTACTGTTTTAGAGCTGAACAAAGGCAATCTTGTAAGGTTCTTGTATGTCTCTGAAGGAATTTTCCTTATGAGATTATTTCTGGAGATACTTGATTTAGTACATACATACATACATATACCAAGGCTTTTTCCCCCTTCCAAGGGAGGTAGCCAAAAAGGAAAAGGTATAAAATCATTCCCACCCATTCCATCCCTGAATACACTCCACATCCCTCCACCCTCCCTCTTATCTTAGCACCTCCTGGATGACAGGTCATCCCTGCACCTTGTCCACTGCCCTGGGTCACAAGCAGTGTCGCAAGACACAGCACATCCACAGCAAGGCCGCTTCATTAAATCAGCAACCCCCCTCTCTGCCAGAGAAGTATGATAGGGGTTACTAGGCTGGATAGAGTGAGAAATGAGGTGAGGAGGAGAACAGGGGTGGAAAGGGAGTTGGGAGATAGGGTTGATGAAAGAGTATTGGGATGGTTTGGACACATGGAAAAAATGAGTGAAGAAAGATTAGTAAAAGAGGTGTGGAAGGCAGAGGTGGAAGGAGTGAATATGAGGGGGTGATCTAGGATGAGATGGATGGATGGGGTAAAAGGGGCATTGGGAAAGAGAGGAATATCTATTGAGGAAGGATGGGACAAGACAGAAGATAGGGGTGAATGGAGAATGGTTGTGTATAGATGATGCTGTGATGCATGACAGGAAGTGGGTGGGGGATGAGGGGTGAGGGAGTATGTATGAGAAATAAATTGACGCAGCCCGAAGGGTTTTCTCCCCGTCTTCTCCTTTTCTGCATGAGGGGACGGAGAGTTTTTTTGTTTTTTTTTCACCGATTTAATGAAGCGGCCTTGCTGTGGATGTGCTGTGTCTTGCAACACTGCTTCTGACCCAGGACACTGGGCAAGATGCAGGGATGACCCATCATCCAGGAGGTGCCAAGATAAGAAGGAGGGGAGGGGGTAGATGGCAGTGGAGTATGTGGGGATAGAATGGGTGGGAGTGGTTTTTATGTCCTTGTTTTTTGGTTACCTCCACTGTAAGGGGGAAAAAGCCTTTAGTATATGTATTTATGTATAGAGGCCCTAAAAACACCCTTACATTTTCCTAAACCTTTCTCACATATCTGCCTTCCCATAAATAATTAATCCAAGCTACCCCTACCTGTCCTAAACCCACACTGTTCCTCACCAATTACTCCCTCTGTTCCTCTCCTAATCCTCTCAATCAAAACCCTCCCATAAGCATTTCCGATTACACTCAACAAACTGATCTCACTGAAACAACTACACTCCCACTTATCCCCTTTTCCCTTGTAAAGTGGAACTATACAGGTACTCCTCCAGTCCTCCAGCACTCTACCCTCTTTTAACCTTCATTTAGTGATGGAAATTATTTGCCTTGGGATCAACTATGGGTACCTATGGTCCTCTGAGATTGATGATGATTCAGTTTAATATCACATACTCCCCTTCTCCCAGGAGTCTAGAATGGTGCTTCCTTATGTGCTTTAGGATAGTGGTGGGAGAGTATTGTAGACATCTGTGTACCATGATGCTGGAGTTATACTTCTTTGCATCCAGTTGGCTGTACTTGTGTGATGTGATAAGAAGGATGAATGGAATCAAGGGCTTTTGCATATGTGTGCCTACCATTTTCAAGTGCTTCTACAGAAAAAACATTGGTTTCCAAGTGCAGTGGATCATTTTTTTTTTTTTTTTTTGTAGAGAACCATCCAGGGGAAAGATTGTCAATTATGTTTCTTATGAATTGTTTGTAAACTCATTAGGGATTCTTTCTGCTGGCCAACTCCTGTACATTTGATTTCTTATTAGATCTCACAACATTTTCTTGGTAACCAATGCTCCCCATAGTGAGACATCTGAGAACTAATGTACAATAGTCATTAACCTCTTCACTCCGGGGTACATCGCATGTCTGGCAGCATTAGCTGCCCGACGTGTGATGCTGCATCATAATAATCGCATTATAAAAAATAAAGTCAGTGATCAATCGTTCGTTCTCTTTCACCCATGAATTTTAATAACCATAGAAAATATGATGAAGCCAGTTTAGAGAGAATGGAGGTTACGTAGGTATGACTACAATAAATATAATCAAGACGCCGACATCAGCATCATCGCGTACCCACTTGCTCCTCATGACGCCTGCGTAGGCGTCACCGTATGGAAGTGGTTAATACTAAGGGTACAGTACCTTGATACGCGCAACATGTTCGGTGAAGGGTGCTGGTCTCCATGAACACAATTCCACAAAGATCTGCAGAGTTGCCAGTGAAGTTCCACTAAGGCTAAGACATTCAACTAGCTGGGGCAAGGACGGCTCCAATAACTTCAAGATGGAGAAAAATAATGAGTTCAATATTGGCAAAAAATAGTGTCATAGAAAGTATCAATGATCAATTATTCAACTATACAATATAAAATATTATTTACCAATTGTTAAGAGCAAAGACTTACGGCTGCCTTATTTTTGGCGACAAGGGAAAAGAGGGTTAATAATCCCAGCTTCTCATTAGTATCACATTGAGGGAGAAGAGACACCAGGGTCATAACGTGGTCATGAATTGGCTCTTTCTTCACAGCGTAAATTTGTGGAAGGACACGTGATAAAGAGTAATTGCCTGCAGAATAATAATTTAGATTAGGGGTAGAATTCACTTGTTGGTATGTAACCATCTCAAACTTGGGTTACTTTATCATTTCTCAAACAACAGTCAATTGATCAATTGTTGTCTTCAATTTCACCAAATGGAAAACCCACAGCCACCCCCAGTGGCTGGCAATGGTCCTCAGAACTTCCCACAGATCTCTCACTGGGAAGAAACTTTGAACTGTTGTCAATCAATATGGGATTGTTTAAATGTTACTGGATGAAAACTGTAGGGAAAATCAGTCCCCAGTTGTCAGCTCTCCATGTGTGAAAAAGTTTAAGAAACACTGGTGAAATTGATAGCGAGAGATCTTGGGTCCAGTCCAGAGACCAAATGTCAGCCACTCAGGACTGCACCTCCTGATGGAGGTGAGGGGGTTGATGGGTTTTGAAAATGGCCAGCTTTGCTGTCCATCTGACAGTACCACCATATGCAGGTACCTGTCATTGGTCCCTCAAACAACAATGATGATGATGATGATATGGTTTAACATCACAAACTCCCCCCTATCAGAAGGCTAGGACGGTGCCCCTCACAGAGGGCTTTGTAGCATGGAATTTAATGAACCATGCCCTTGGTTCAACTTCACTGGTGGCAGGATTCGAACCACCATCCCCTCGACCTTCGCCGCAAGTAAAGACGCCCTAACCCGCTCAGCCAGCGAGCTTCCTAAACAATAATAAACCTACAAAATAAACTATCTATATACTATTTTTTTTTCACCCTTACAAGGGAGGTACCAAAGTCAAAACACAAGTACCCACTCCCATCCACCACCCTTTCCTTCCTCTCATCTTAGCTCCTCATGGATGACTGGTCATCCCTGCATCCTGCCCAGTGCCCTGGGTCAGAAGCAATGTAGCAAGACACAGCAATGTAGCATGACACAGCACATTTACAGAAGACTCTTCACTTAATCAGCAACCCCCATCCCCTCTCCCTTCAGACTGCATCGAAATATCATTCATACAAAACCACTCTCTACTCTCCCACATCTCCATCCCCACCCCTCCTTGCATCACAGTATCATCTATACATAGCCATTCTCCACTCACCCCTATCTCCTGCCTTCTCCCTTCCTTGCTCAACAGACATTCCCCTCTTACTCAACACCCCTTTCACCCCATCCATCCATCTCATCCTTCGTTGCCCCTCAAGTTCACTCCCCCCACCTTTGCCTTCCATACCTCTTTTACTAATCTTTCCTCATTTATTCTTTTCATGTGTCCAAACCATACCAAAAATCTTTCATCACCCCTATCTACCATCTCCTTTTCTACATCACCCCTCCTCTTAACCTTGTTTCTCACTCTATCCAACCTTGTAACCCCTACCATACTTCTCAGACATTTCATTTCAAAGACCTCAGCTAGTGAACTCAGTCTGCTTAGAGACCTCAGCTAGTGAACTCAGTCTGCTTAGAGACCTCAGCTAGTGAACTCAGTCTGCTCAAAGACCTCAGCTAGTGAGCTCATTTACTGCCAAGACACCAGCTAGCGAATACCTTGTTAAGTTTATTACTACTTGTGAAGTTTACAGTATATCTTCGAATAGTAACAAGCGATTGTGTTGTGTTTTTGCAATTGTATACATATAGCTCTATACAGTTACAGGTATAAGATAAAGTGTAGTGTTCTAGTAATTTAGAATCAAAACAGAAGTCTGTCACTGTACTCCAAAGGTAGGAGTAATAGTATAAGATAAGCAGAGTAAGCTTTGTGTATATAGTTTATTTAATGACCGCTTTTATTTTGTTGATTTATATTTTCTCTTGCCATTTGTATTGCCAATGGAGGAGTGAAATGGCTTGTGAAGGTTGTGTGAACCTAGAGGACCATCTCAGGATGTGTGAGGAGAACATTTGTCTTCTCAAGAGTGCACTCTGTGAGAAGAATGAATCCTCCCCACAACCCAAAGAGTGTTCCACCTCTTCCACTCCTGCCACTGCCGTGAGGAAGTGGCGCTCCGTGGGGTCCCATTTGTCGAACCCACTTTCAGTAAGAGGGGGTCCTACAGAGCAACCAGTGGCTCTAGCCAATCATTTTGCTCTGCTGGAAGATGAGGTGGCTTGAAATCAGGAGTTCTTGGTGGTTTGGGACTCCATGGTGCAAGGCTATGACAACATCCTGCAGCAGAAGACTAAACATAGTTGCAAGCTTGTATGTCAACCAGGCCATGGGATCATAGATTGTACCCAGACCATCAGGGAGCAAAGGTGGTACAATTGTTCATGCAGGAAGTAACAATGCGGGTAGGGTGAGATCAGAGAAACTTCTTTGGAATTACAAGGTCCTCCTTCAGGAGATGAAAGAATGTGGAAGCAGTCATGTAGTCTGTGGGATCCTTCCGAGGAGCTATGCTGGCTAGTGTTGGGATAGTAGAGCCATAGGGATCAATGAGAGGATATCACAATTGTGCATGCAACTGGGATACCACTTTCTTGATCCTTGGTATCTCTTTTCCAGGCATCATGACCTTTATGCTTCAGTCGCAAAGATATTCTTACAAACCTCATTGTGGGAGTTTGTAATGAACAAGTTCCTTTTTTGGGGTAGACACCCAAAGGAAATGGGAAATAGAGTGTATTGAGGATAACAGAGTAGGGCGTGGCAATAATGTAGAGCAATATGTTAGTGTAGGACAAAATATCATTTTAGGATATAATGTCGGTAGAGGTCAAAATATCATTTTAGGATATAATATCAGTAGAGGACAAAATATTACATTAGGATGTAATGTCAATGGACAAAATATCACGATTAGATGTAATGATAGTACATACATACATACATATACCAAGGCTTTTTCCCCCTTCCAAGGGAGGTAGCCAAAAAGGGAAAGGCATAAAAACACTCCCACCCATTTCATCCCTAAATACACTCCACACCCCTCCCACCCTTCCTCTCATGGGTCAATGAATGACAAGTGGTCAGTGTGGGACATGGTGACAGAGGGGGGGGGGGTGTTCCTGAGCGATCAGATGACCATGAAGGACCAGATATCCATGATGGGGCAAATGTCCATGAGGCACTGAATATCAACAAAGAACCAAATGTCAATATAGAACAAGGTGTCAATAAAGAACAAAATTATAAATTAAGACATGATGTTGAAACTCAAAACAATTAAAAAAGAAATAATCACAAGTTTCTTAAAACTATGTACTTTAATGGTCATAGTATTAGGAACAAATTCCAAGAAATGCAGGTATATGTCAAAAGCGAATATCTCAATATGAAAGGAATAACTGAGACATGGTTAAATGGTGGAGAGTTTGAAGCTGAATCTAATATTGAGGGATTTAAATACTTTCATCAGGATAGAAACCATAAGAAGGGTGGGGGTGGTCTGTTGTACGTTAAAAGCAATGTCCATGTCTGTGTTCTAGAGAAAGTGAAACAGGATGCATATGATAGATTGTGGGTAGAATTAACCCAAACAAATAGACAAAAAATTAATGTGGATGTAATTTATAGGTGAAAGACATTATCATTAGCAGACAACAAAATGTTGTTTCAAGAACTGTCTAGTTTCAGCAACTGGGACTTATTGATAATGGGTGATAAGAGGAAGTCATAGAAGTGGTAAAACACTGTTTCATAGGAACTGCCTAATGAAGGGGGCAGTCATATAACAAAAGTAGCATCCTTCCAAGAAGAGTTTTTACTAACTTAGACAAATGATGTGTGGCTTCAGTCTATAAGGGTACCCTGAAACAATCCCTAAAGCAGTAGCTGCATATTACCATGCAATCACTGCTGCATGTTAACCCCAGTATGGGTACAACACAGACATTCCTCAAATACCTTATATCAAGTACATTCTGGTTATTCTTTTCTTCCTCTCTTACATTCTCAGTCTTCACTCAGTACAATGAAATGTATCTTTCCCCAAAGGCAGTTTCCTAAATTACTACAAAATTCAAAAATTATGCCCACAAATATTCCAACCTCCTTTTGTACAATATTAAAGATTCAATGTATTTAAGTAAAATAAACCTGACGAGTTAAACACCATATGAGGACGGAGCCTTTATTTGTATGACATTTTGCTTATTACAGCTTTTTCGAGTACGAGAAATTGAAAAAGCTGTAATAAGCGAAACGTCGTACAAATAAAGGCTCCGTCCTCATACGGTGTTTAACTCGTCAGTCTTGTCGGCAACTGCTACTTTCATAAAATAAACCTCTAATATCACAACAATAAACCAGACAACTGAACTAACCTGAGATGACTGAATCTATGATTGGTTGTATGTGCTGTGCTAAGAGATCAGCAGCTTCGATAGCAGCCAGGGAGAGGTAGGAGCTCATGTTACGACTGAGCTCACGATTGCCCTTGTGAAGGAACTTGACAGCAACAGGCAATGCCAAAGCCATAACCTCTCGCTTGTGGTAATTCTATAAAGAAAACATTAAATGCACAATCATACGTAGGAAACATGCATCTAAAACACCTCAACTTTTATATCTTAAATATCCATCTAAATCGCCTTGAATCAAATTTAATAAAGGTCTTGACCAATATTTTCAATCACTACTGAGTGTACAAGTTTCAATAATCTGGAAAATAGCACATATAGGCCCCAAACCTCGTGACAACCTGGTACCCTACAAACCAATTTCATTATCATTCATCATACTCAAGCAGGTGAAAAGACTGGTAACAGAAACAAGCACACCTCCCCAAACTAAAATGAATTCAAGGAGGGCTATTCCACTTGCACATCTCACAATCATCACTTAAGTATTAGAAAGATTTAAAAAGGAAGTACCACCAGAAAGAAAAGTTGCGGGGGCAGGCAAATAATGTATTTGATAATCTGCACACTATCAAAAAAGATCAAAGAATATACAAATATTTGTTGCCTCAAGTTTCACTAAATGGAAAACTCACAGCCCCACAATGACTATCAACAGGCCTTAGGTCCTGAAACAGACCTCCCTGGGAAGAAACTTTAAACTATTGTTTGTGGTGCACTGATGTGAGACAATTTTCATGTCCTTGGCTGAGAGTAGTAAGCAGGGACCAATTGCTGGCTGTCAGCTCTCAATGAGTGAAAAGGTGTCAGAAACAGTTCAAGTTGACAGAGTAAAATATTGTTTCCAGTCTACAGACCACGTGTTTAGACAGATTTTGAAAATGGCCCCCAGTTCCCTAACATGGAAGGAATTGGGGGGTCAAACTGTCACAAGAAGCCCTTGCTACCCTTGGGAGCAGCTTCAGTTACCTGGGGCAAGTACCACAACCTTTAGCCAAATTACATTTTCAAGGAGGTGCTAAGATGGGAAGGAGGGTGGAGGGGAGTGGAGTGTATTTAGGGATGGAATGGGTGGGAATGATTTTATGCCTTTTTCTTTTTGGCTACCTCCCTTGTAAGGGGGAAAAAGCCTTGGTATATGTATGTATGTATGTACAGTGAGACCTCTCTTTAACGGATGTTAATTAACTGCGTCTGCGGTATTTTTGCTGTGTTTTCGGTGTTTTGGAGTGGTTTTTGGGTGGCATAGTGATTGCACGCACTAAACAACAGCACCAAAAACACGGAAAACACAGCAAAAACACCGCAAACACAGCTAATTAACGTCTGTTAATGAGAGGTCTCACTGTATGTACATTTTCATGTTTTTTCAACACCAAGGGTTGATTCTCCAGTGATTACTCCTTTTTCCCTGTACCCCAACCCTGTCCACAACCTCCAACTTGTACAGAACACACATCAACATCTTACAATTACACACTGATGACATCAAAGGTCTTTGGGTGAAACATTAAAACTACACCCAAAGACCTTTATTATGCAGACACTTTCTTCTCTTCCTCCACAACCACCAAATACCAGCCTCCGGAAACATATTCATAATCATATCACTCACCGCTCCATTAACACACTGAAAGACAACACACTGCTGCATGCCAGACCCCCTGATATCCACCCTTCTGAATCCTCTCTCCCACGAAAGGACAGAGTCCACTTGGCCAGACTGCGATGCGGTCACCACCCAGCACTTCTAAGCTACCAGAAGAGGCTGGACGACCGTGTTGTGAACAGCTGCCCAGGATGTAACACTTCACCCCATACCATACAACACATAATGGAAGACTGCATTATACACAATCATGCACGCAAACAACACAACATACACTCTATAAAGGATTTGTGGGAAAACCCAGTTTCGGCTGTGGCCTTCCTTGGGGAGACGGGACTGCTCGGACAGACAGTCTAGGGAACGACGACAACAACAACAACAACAACAACAACATGAAAAAACACAAACTCAAATACTTTCTCAAGCAACACAACATACACATAGCCATCATACAAAAAACAAAATTCTGACACTTACAAAAAACTCCCTTTCATAATTTCACCACCATCAGACAAGACCTGACAGATGGTAACAACAATGGATTCGTCACACTATTCCACCAATCCATCTGCTTTGTACCTAGGTACCACCACCAAATTCTTACTCCCTCCCATTGACAGCACCACTGAAACCCAATAAATCTAAATACAAACAGGTAACATATCTACAATCACAACAGTTAACATCTACACACACACCCCAATCATCCCCACAGTTCCCAACAACTTCAGGCCTAACCTCAACTTCACCATAACCTCCAACTTGGTCCTGGATGGCGACTTTAATGCTAAGTCATCAGCCTGGTATATCAGCAACCCCAACATAGACAGATGGCTTGATTTACACACAGCTTGACTCACTATCAAGAACAACACCCATAATCAATAAATTAGTTGGAGAGACTTTTAACTTATTGAGATCAATGAAAGTGGCCTTCGTCTACATGGATGAAGAAATGGTAAAGAAAATAGTGGTTGCACTAATAAGACCTAAACTAGAGTATGCTGCAACACTATGGGCACCTAGCACAAAAAAAAATAAAAAAATAAAAAAATAAATGAATAAATAAATAAAAAGAAAAAAACATAAGAAAATTAGAAAGAATTCAAAGAGCAGCAACAAAAATAGCACCTACACTAACAAATTTGACATACGAACAAAGATTGGAGAAATTACATTTATCAACACTGGAACACAGAAGAGAAAGAGGTGATTTCTTGACCATTTACAGAATTATGAGAGGGATGGAAATTCTTGATAGAGACAACTTATTAAAATGGGACAGAAGAGAAACAAGAGGACATGAAAAGAGGCTAAAGAAGGGCAGTTACAGAAGAGATTTGAAAAAGAATAGCTTCCCACTTAGAGTGATTGATGTCTGGAACAAACTAAATGGAGAAACAGTGAGTGCCAAAACTATACAAGTTTTCCCTCCCTCTTATCTTGGCACCTCCTGAATAGGTCATCCCTGCATCTTGTCCACTGCACTGGGTCAGAAGCAGTGTTGCAAGACACAGCACATCCACAGCAAGGCTGCTTCATCAAATCAGCAACCCCCCTCTCTGTCCCCTTATGCAGAAAAGGAGAACATACATACATATACCAAGGCTTTTCCCCATTACAAGGGGGGTAGCCAAAAAACAAAGGCATAAAAACCATTCCCACCCATTCCATCCCCAATACACTCCATTCCCCTCCAACCTTCCTCTTATCTTGGCACCTCCTGGATGACGGGTCATCCCTGCATCTTGTCCACTGCCCTGGGTCAGAAGCAGTGTCGCAAGACACAGCACATCCACAGCAAGGCCACTTCATTAAATCGGCGACTCCCTCCCCGTCCCCCCATGCAAAAAGGAGAAGACGGGGAGAAATCCCTTCAGGCTGCGTCAAATTTTTCTCACACATACTAACTCTACCCCCATCCCCCACCCATCCCACCTTATGCATCACATCATCATCCATTTACAACCATTCTCCATTTACCCTTGTCTTCTGTTCTCGCCCATCCTTCCTCAACAGACATTCCCCTCTTCCCCAAAGCCCCTTTCACCCCATCCATCCATCTCATCCTAGGTCGTCTCCTCATATTCACTACCTCCACATCTGCCTTCCATTCCTCTTTTACTAGTCTTTCTTCACTCATTCTCTCCATGTGTTCAAACCATCCCAACTCCCTTACCACCCAGAGGACCTTCTGGTGTGTGTATCACAGAACTTACAAGAAATATACAGGAGACAACATCTGAGGCAATCTTGGCATGTGGAGGATCAAAGTCGCGATCAGAGGGACGCAGGTTGTGGTTGAGACATGTCTGAAGTAAAGCAACCATGGCCACCGCATGTTGTTCAATGCTGCCAGTCTCTCTGAAAATACCCATAGATAAGCAAATTTATCTATAAAAATAATACAAAAATTATAAAAAATGTGTACTAATAAAAAAATATATAAATGATTAAGTTTGAAGGGGTGGAAAAGAACCAAAAATAGTGTTCTAAAAGAACTTATTCCTTACCTAATTGCAGAGGTAACCCTTGTGATGCAAATCTCCACCACACTTTGATCATTGTCATTTCGTGTGTATTCAGGAAGACTCGCAATATCACGGATTTTATTAATGACATCTGTGAGGTCATTGACAATCACATGGTCTGCCACATTGAACAAGTCCCCAGCCTGAAAGTAGGTTGCACCAAAATTAATTGATCCTTTCACAAGTGAGTCACACAATATGTTTTATTCCAGCTCTTGATGGGTGATTTATACAGCTACACAAAAATCTACCCAATCCAATAGGGTAATATCTAACTAAATCACTCCAACCTGAAGACACCTTTAATATATTATGTTCTACTAATGTCAATCATTTGTATTCTACTGAAGTCTGGACCTCAGTCTAACTAGGTTTAAGCTTGCCTCATTCACCTGATAATACCATCTACAGCTTTTATTCTGATGAACACCAAATTAATTTTGCTCAAATAGGACCCTGGGCTAAAATTTACTGAACTATATGAACTTGTCTTGCTAAAATGTCCATATGGGGAACTATACCCTATGCACTGAGATCTGGCCATTAGGGCGGAGCACTGGGAGTTCCCCTGTGGTGCCACATATAATTATTTTATAATTTTATTTTATTATATAATTCTATTTTATAATTTTATAATGTTGCCTCATACGATTATATTATAATTTTTTGTCACACACCACCACTGAGATAAAAATCAAAGCAATGTTTTCTATACAAAGGTTTCGTTTCTTTAAGTGAAGATATGGCATATGTGCATGCGAGAGCGACGTTGCCACTACATCTAATCTCTGGCCCCGCCCCCCTCACACTGCATTCAGAAAACATTGCATCCACACGCACGTTCTCGCCATGGATGCCCATATGTGGCAACACCGGGAAATCTCCTAGCCACGCCTTATCGGTCATTTCTCCTTGCGTTGACTATAGCAGCATAATTTTTTTCCAGTCAATATTTCAGGGACTAGTGACTTCCACAAAGACCCAAGCAGCATTCTTTCATAACATCAGACTAATTTCCATTCAAATAAGAAGGCTGATCACTTTTTCAGGACCAAGTCTAGAATTATGAATATTATTATGGAATAATAATTGTTGCCTTCAGTTTCACTGACTGAAACCCCCACAACCCTATAGCAGCTGATAATGGTCCTCAAGCCCTTCTATTGATCTTTCTGAGAAGAAACATAGTAACTATTGTCTGTGTTGCATTGGTGCAAGACTGTTTCTATGCCACTGGCTCACTGTCATGTCTTATATGAAAGTGAAAAATTTGTAGTGTAGAAAAATGTATACTTTTACATATGCATTTTATATATCAACCTTTTAGGTTATTAAATTCTATATAATGTAATATATCTAACCTTATGTTATCTAACCTATATATTGTAATACTGTATATCTAAATAATTAAAATTACACATGGTTGTATGTTCAAATGATCCAAATGTCTCTCACGCAAGACTGTCTGTATACATTTTCCACATGTTTGGCAAGCCTGCCAGCATGATTCACCTAGTGCAAATGTGAAAGCAGGAGTAGGAGTTATGTTCCAAACAAACTTTGATTCAATTACAAAGGATTACAAAGGCAGAGCATGCCGACAGGAGACCTTTTGGTCCATATCTAGGTTGGATGAAAAAAAAAATCATAATAATGATAAATAAATAAACAAATGATTAAATAAAAACTATAACAATGTAAATAATAAATTACATAAATAAATGCATAGATATAGTTAATGCGTGGAAAGGCCCAAATGATCCTAACATATTCCTTAAGCGGCATCATACCAAAGAACGTCAGAGGAGGAGCAACTACTTTGTTATGACTCCAATGGGAGAGGGTATCACTACCTACCCCATTTCAGCACTGTGGCAGACCCAAGAAATCACCCCATTCACTTTAAATGTTACTAAGCATGAGATAGACAACTCTCCTCATAAATTTGCTAAATGCATTCAGCAGGAAAACCCTAGGTTATTAGGTGGTGTGTCTCTTTGCACTGTGCAATGCTGCTCCCCCCACTATCCTTGAAATGTAACAACTAGCGTTGCAATGAATGCACTGTAACTCCCGTATTTTCAAAGACTTCCTTCACAGAATGACCTGTCTTAAATACAGCCACTAAAGCAGCATTCTTGTCATGTTTGATTTCATGTTCATTACCCACAGCCAACAACAGAAACCAAACCACTGAGAATTTACATAAAATCAAAAGCAAAATGCAGAGCTCCCGAGACATAATCCTCCCCTTGTCTAATCTTAAACAGCACTGAGCCTGGAAACACTGCATGCCCTGATGGCAATCAACCTTGGTCTCGCTACCAGGCATATGAAAAAATATCTGGTTCCCTCGGGATATCGAGGTTGAGGGACTTCCAATCTGTGGCATAAGTATTGACATCAGCATTATCGCATTTAAACTTATGGTGGCTATAGTACAACCTCAAAACATACTACATCACTCTAGTTAATTTAGGGAAACATTACTAAGATAGTGATGTGATACTCATATCTGTACGAGGGAAGTGGTCACTGGCTGGTTATATTATTACCCAGACAATAACTTCCAAAATAATTTTCTAAAATAGCAAAACCTGAGCACTAATTTTTTCTAAAATTACAGAACTATAACTACAAAGTAATGCCATAACACATTCATAAAATTCAACAAGAACCCACTGTGTTGGATAAGAAGAAATGAAATAAATGATCAATTCAAAGTGCAGTTTTAAAAGGAAAATAATAGAATCATCCTTGATAAATAAATTTCCTAATTTCACTATATCATATGGACAATGGTCACCTGACTGCATTAATACCTGGGCAGTCAACAAATTATTACCATCTTTGGTGAAGGCGGGTGACCTGCCCCGCAAAGCATTAGACGCTACCTGAGTCCTATCCATGTTCCTTCTTTTACTGTACATAAGACATGCCTTTTGCTCCACTACTCTGTATTCCACTGAAGAGGATCAGTCCGTGATCGAAATATATGGATATCATTTATTTCATTTATTCTTATCCAATACAGTGGGTTCTTGTTGAATTACAGAACTATGCTTACCTTTGAAAGGTCCTTGTGTGTCAAGACTTGTGTGAAGAGTTCATGCATGTTTCTGAAGAAACTGCCCTCATAACAATATTTTCTTCATAGCTGCCTTACACTGTAAAAAACTATGAAAAGTATGTCTAATTATTCCTCCATTACTAAAGAAAAATTTATTATCTTTAAACACAACCTTTAACCCATAAAAATGCATCACAATCAATCATTTCACTGCCCTGGATTTTTTTTTTTTTTTTTTTTTTTTAAGAAAATGGCCACCTCAGAAGTCACTCAGCAGAGAAATTTTATGGAGCTGTTTGGAGTGAGTAGAACAGTGTAGTGTATCCTGTGTTTTCTGTGGTGGTTGTATCTAGGGCATTTAGTGCCTGTTGGGCTGATTTCTAAGTGAGTTTGGTGAAGAAATTAGACTGCCTCTTGAGGCAGTACTTGCTTTGTGATGTGTTGCATATACAGTAAGTCCTCGTTATACAGTACATATGCATTCCTGAAAACCTTACGGCAAATTGAAATTACCATATACCAAACCCATTATAACATGTAATAATAGGATATGGCAGACATACCTTCTCCCTGCTCTTTCCTCTTCAAAATATCTAGCAGATACCGTATCTGTGAATTTTTCTTACCGTAAATAGAATTGAGGGTAGTAATTACCAAATACCGTAACTGTGAATTTACTGGATAAAGAATTACCGTATAAGGAGGACTCACTGTAGTAGATGTTTGTGTAAAATATTATTGGAATTATTTTCATGTCCAGAGTCTTGTGTGACATTATATGAGGGGTGGGTGGGTTCAAAGACTCGTCCATAGAAGTGTGTGGCTCTCACTGTCATGTGCTGCTTGGCTCTCACTGTCATGTGCTACTTAGCTCTCACTGTCATGTGCTGCTTGGCTCTCATTGTCAGTATCTACACAAAAACTGATAAATAAACAACCTCTTCAAGAAAGACCACCAAAGTCAATACTTCACAAACATCCCCTCTCAACATTAGCCCTACCAAATAATCCTCTAAAGAGAAGTAAAAAATCAGTCAGTCAGTCAGTCAACATGTTGCCCCTAATCTCTATTGCAGGAGACCCACAGCCCCAGGTAACTGGCAATGGCCTCCAGGCATGCCCATAATTCATTCAGGCAAAGAATTTTTGTGTTCCTATCTTCTGTATGGTGGTTGCATCTAGGGCAACTGTTTTACAGTACCAACACAAGATAGGCCTGGCCACAGATCCAAACTGCCCTACATGCAACCACTAAGATTGTGCTCTGAATACAGAGATTTTCCTGTTGGGCTGATGTCTGTAGGATGTTGAAGGTTGTCTTGTGTTGGTTACAGTTCCAGTTTTTTGTGTACTGGTTTGTGTTTTTAAGTCTTATATGTTTTAAATGGAATCATTTGTGGCATGTGTTGGATTTGATGGGCACGTGTGCATAGTTAATGTGTTTTGTGCTGGTGAGGCAAGTATAGGAACCTGGGTTGGTTCCTTGTTGCCAGCTAATAGGAGATATGGGATAGCAAGTGCTAGTTTACTGACCTTCCTGAGCGAAAAAATAGGGATATAAGTATTGGAAAATGTTGGATGTAATGTGTATGTCTCTGGTCCATTACAGTGACCAGGTGCCAGTTCCATGAGGCTGGTAGTATAGTGTATTCACTTGTGGGCTTCCTGGACAGCTCCTACAAGTGAGACCTCTCCATGAGGGAAGCATCTTCCTCCTCTTACTGTCCTAGGACTCCAGCTATGCAATCTCTAGCAGGCTGGACATAGCAGCACCTTTTTATGTCTATCTCAATCTTTTTTGGTAGTATGTCTCAGGACCTAGTCAAAACCTTTATGCAAATGGGTACCACAGCCATTCTTTTTGGTGGGATTACTTGTTGAATCATTCTAGTGCCTGTTGAGATGTTTGTGAGCAGTGTATTGATGGAGTGGCACTCTTTGAATCCACATAGTTTATGGGAGGTAGGCAATTTTGTTTTAATTCTTCCTGTTACCATTCTTTCTATCACTTAGGATGGTGTGGATAGTAGTGAAATTGGTCTGTATGATACATGTGGCCCAAATATAGGATGTTTGGGCCACATGAGTTTCACCTATGGGCCTGCAACCTAGGTTTGGGCCACAGGACAAAATATGAAAATATGTTTTTGTAATGGAACTATCACATTTCCTACCACAGTATAATATTTACATTGCAGCATAAGTACATACATGTACCAAGGACTTTTTCCCCCTTACAAGGGAGGTAGCCAAAAAACAAATGCATAAAATCCACTCCCACCCATTCCATCCCCACATACTCCACTCCCATTCACCCTCCTCCCTTCCTCTTAGCTTGGCTCCTCCTGGATGATGGGTCATCCCTGCATCTTGCTCAGTGCCCTGTGTCAGAGGCAATATAACAAGACACAGCACATCCACAGCAAGGTCGCTTCATTTAATTGGCGACCACCCCCCTCCATTACCTCATGCAGAAAAAGAGAAGATGGGGAGAAATCCCTTCAAGCTGTGTCAAAAATATCATTCAAATGTACTACCTCCCCTCCCATCCCCCACTCACTCCCTTCCATGCATCTCAAATTCCTCCATACACAACCATTCTCCACTCACACCTATCTTCTGTCTTCTCCCTTCCTTCCTCAACAGACATTACCCTCTTTCCCAATACCCCTTTTACCTCATACATCCATCTCATCCTTGGTCACTCCCTCATGTTCACTCCTTCCACACCTCTTTTACTAATTTTTCTTAACTCATTCTTTTCATGTGTCCAAACCATCCCAATAGTCTTTCATCAACCTTATCTCCCAACTCTCTTTCCACCCCAACTCTCCTCCTCACCTCATTTCTTACTCTATCCAGCCAAGTAACCCCTGCAGATTAGGCTGCCCACATATTTTTTTCTATCTATATGGATGATGTATCATGTGCCCAAACATGATATATCCACTAATATATATAATATATATATATATATATATATATATATATATATATATATATATATATATATATATATATATATATATATATATATACACACACACACAGACAATAGGCCCTCAACATTCGCGAGAGTTGGGGACTGAGAACTTTGCGAAAGTTTAAAATTCGAGAATGTTTGATGTGCATATTACATGTATATATATGTAACAATAATGTTTACTTAACAATAGGGTTTCCTTTACCTTATATTAGGGTTTCCTTTACATACATATACCAAAGCTTTTTGGTATATGTATGTAAAGGAAACCCTTTACCTAACAATAATATTTCCTTCATCAAATAAACCTAATAATTCATAAAAACCCCAAAACACTATGAAATATTGCAAATGTTATGGCTTAATAGTGGTGGTGGTGGTGGTGGTGGTGAATGTCTGGATGAGATGATGTGGAGTGTAACTGCATTAATTGGGGAGTCTAGTGCCTGGGTTGAGGTTCTGGTGGGGCAATAGGGGTAGCAGCAGGCCTCCTTGTGAAATTCATTGTGATTGGCTACTAAAACCGTTTCCTCTTCATGTCATCAAAAAGAGTCTTGTAAGGAGCAATGCTCCTATCAGTATTGCTCATCAATGCTCTCACCATTGATGGATCTATGTCATACAATAATTGTTTGAGTTGTGCTGTCATCCTCATTGCTTCCCCCAGCTTTTCAAGAGTGAGAGCTTGAGGGTGATCAGCCTCAGCAACACTATCTTCCTCTTCATCCTCACTGTCTGACTGCACAATCTCTAACAGTTGATCATCATTTAAGGCCATGGCATGTTCTTCAACCAGTTCCCTCACCTCATACTCCTGCATGTCCTTGAACCCTTCACCACCAATTAGCCTAGCTAGCTCCACTGTCTTCTTCGCAGCATCATTAACCTCCTGAGGACCAAAGCCTGTGAAATTTCACACACACTCTGACCACAGTGCCCTCCAACCACCACTGACTATCCGAGGGCACTAATCCTTAACCCCTTCGTTACCGACCCATCAACCTTACGTAAACAAATGTTTCAAACCGTCCCACAAATGGCTGGAGCCTTATGTTTGTAAACACAGACACTTGCCACCATGTGGGTAGAAATAACCCAGAAACCGAGGCCTTGAGAGCCCTCAATACACACAGCTTATAACTGTAACAGGTGCGTGTCACGGGGAGCACGCTCAGTTCCTGGTGGGTGCACTCAACCGTGACACGCAGGTGTCACAAAACACACATCCGGTACTCAAGGGGTTAAGGCACTCCTGCACAGTTGAAAGGCAGTCAGCAATAGTGAAATTTTTCCAATACTGAATGACACTCAAGTCAGAGGTTGTATCTAATGCATGCATCTGCATGTGTAATAGGCTTTGAAGGCAGCTACCACACCCTGACCAAAAGGCTATGAGGGAGGTTGTGTTTGGCAGCATAAACACAACCTCAATGTCATCGCACATTCCATCAAGTGACACTGGGTGACCTGAAGGAGGCCCTTGTAGGTATGCCCATACCTCCTTCAGGAAGCAGTGGTGGAACCAGTCAATAGTGATGGTGTTGGTTGTCCATGCTTTTACATTATGCATCCAGAACACTGGCAGTAAGTTCTTGTTGCGTCCCATAAGTGCTCTGGGGTTAGCAGACTTATAAATAAAGCCTGGCTTGATGATGTGGCCAGCAGCTTTGAACCCTGGTGACAAATGTCCTGGCAGGCATCTCCTTCAAAAAGAGACCTGTTTCATCCATATTCCATACCTGCTCAGGCCTGCATCCCTTATCTTCAATCATTTTCTTCAGAGCGACAGGGAATGCAGCTGCCGAAACATGATCTGCTGAACCTAATTCCCCACACATTTTCAAACTGTGCAAGGAAAAGTGCCTCTTGAATCTATTAAACCATCCTTTACTTGCTAAAAATTCAGACTGGGTGGGGGCAGGACGGTCTGGTCCTGCACTGGAACTAGCCTCTGTACTGTTGCTAGCCTTATCACTCGTTACTCTGTCATACAATGCTTTTCCCATTGCACAAATCATATTACTATCAATTGAATTGCATTTTTTGTTCTGGTCTGTTAGTCACATATATAAAGCATTTTCCATCTTAGATATAGCACTGCTTCTTACCTGCAACACTTGATTAGCAGAAGCAGTAGATGTTAGTGCTACCCTAATGTTCGCTTCATTTTTCTTTATTGGACACACTGTGCTCTCATTAACATTAAATAGCTTTCCAACAGCAGAATTGCTCATATTACCCCACCCTACACTTGTCTAGCAACTTCACCTTCTCCTCCAAATTCATCAATTTATCTTTTCAGAGTAGAATCGTCACGAGAGGGTGCTGCTCACTTGGGGGCCATAGTTCACCCCACACACACATGAACTGGAGGACACAAACACACACATGAACTGAAGGACACACAAAGTTATAGCAGTCACTTCGAGCTGACTGAACTGCCACCTGAACAAACAAGGCAATAACTGAGACAGAGTGGCAGACTGGTGGGCTAATGGTGGGGGGGATGAGGGAGAGAGGGTAGTGATTTGGTGATAGGCTGCTTTGTTATTTTATCGCACAAATTTTGGTGGCAGATTGGCAGGCTGATGGTGGGGGGATGAGGGAGGGAGGGTAGTGATGCAGTGATAGGCTGCTTTGTTATTTTCTCATGTACATACATACATACATACATATACCAAGGCTCTTTCCCCCTTCCAAGGGAGGTAGCCAAAAAGGGAAAGGCATAAAAACACTCCCACCCATTTCATCCCTAAATACACTCCACACCCCTCCCACCCTCCCTCTCATCTGAGCACCTCCTGGATGACGGGTCATCCCTGCACCCTGCCCACCGCAAGACACAGCACATCCACAGCAAGGCCGCTTCATTTAATCGGCGACCCCCCCTCTCCGTCCCCCCTTGCATATAAGGAGAGGACGGGGAGAAATCCCTTCGGGCTGCGTCAAAATTTACTCACACATACTACCCCACCCACCACCACCCCCCCGCCCATTCCTCCTCATGCAATCACAACATCATCCATATACAACCATTCTCCACTCACCTCTGTCTTCCGTCCTCTCCCTTCCTTCATCAACAGACATTCCCCTCTTCCCCAAAGCCCCCTTCACCCCATCCATCCACCTCATCCTAGGACGTCCCCTCATGTTCACTCCCTCCACATCTGCCTTCCATACCTCTTTTACTAGTCTTTCTTCACTCATTCTTTCCATGTGTCCAAACCATCCTAATATTCTTTCATCAACCCTATCTCCCAAATCCTTTTTCACCCCTGTTCTCCTCCTCACCTCCTCATTTCTCACTCTATCCAGCCTAGTAACCCCCACCATACTTCTCAGACACCTCATCTCAAACACATTCAAACTCCTTCTCTCTTCTTCTCTTATGTTCCACGTTTCTGCCCCATACAGTGCTGTTGGCACAATCACTCCTTCATACAGTCTCCTCTTTGCATCCATTCCCAAATGTCTATTCCTCATTACACTCTTTAATCCACCAAGGCATTTACTCACTTCTCTCAATCTACATTCTACCTCCACCTTCACTCCACCTTTTCCTGCTACACTTGCACCCAAGTATCTAAAACTATCCACTTCCTCCAGTCGCTCTCCCTTAATGTTCACTTCCAGTACTGCCACTTTCACCCCTTGTACATCTCATGTGAATTTTGTTAAATAAGTTTGTGCTGCTGGAAACTCGTGAATGTGTGAACCTCGCGAAAGTGGAACTTGCAATTGCTGAGGGCCTACTGTGTGTGTATATATATATACATATATATATATATAGATATGTATATATACATATATATATATATATACATTTATATATATATGTATACACACACACACACATATATATATATATATATATATATATATATATATAATATATACTGTATATATGTAGGTATACATATATATATATAATATACATATATATATACATACATACATATATAAATATATCTATGTATACATATATATATATATATATGAATACATATACATATATATATATATACATATATATACATATATATATGAATACATATATATATGTATGCATATATATATACATATATATATATATGTATGCATGTATATATATATATATACATGTATACATATATATACATATATATTCCCTGTTGCCCAAACATTATATATCACATACAAGAAAATAAAAAATCATTCCCCACTGCCCAAGCATATCCCCTCCAAAAATAAACAAAAATAGAGAGAAATTATTCCAAGGGCCCAAGAAATATATATTTACAAGTTCCCTGTTATCTAAACATGATATATCACCAAAAGGATAAAACAGAAATAAAAGAATTTATTCTGTGGCCTCAAAAAGATTAAAAAAAGAAAAGAAAAAGTGAATTGTAATATTCTCCCCCCACCATACTGATCAACTGTAGAATCTCCACTCCAACTATACTCAACTGTAGAATTTCCCTGCCTCAAACACTGATCAACTATAGATACTCCACCCAAACTAATATAGGCTCAGTTAGGTTAGGTTAGGTACCACAAGCCATAATCAACTGTAGAATGGTAGGTTATGCTAGGTTAGGTCAGTTTAGGCTAGGTATCACAAGCCATATTCAATTGTATAATGTCCACCCCAGCAACATTCAAGTGTTTGTGAGGGGAATTTCTACAACGAATCCCAAAAAATATATATTACCCATAGCCCAAACATGATATATCTCCCAAAGTGACAGAAATTTTTTTTTATTAAAATGTATAAATAAATAAATAGATATCCCCATTGCCCAAACATGATATATACCCCAAAGAGATACAACAAATATAAAATAATTTATTCCATGGCCCAAATGTCCAGTCACCCCCGTCCCTAATAGGGATTAGATTACACAACTAGGGGCTCTGTCCCCTACCCTCTCTTCCAGGTATGCATTACCTAATTCAGGACTTGACATACTCCCTAAATCCCCAGATTGGGGTGTACATTACGACAATTTATGAAAATAAAAACTTTTGTACTGGTCTAAATATGATATAATGAAATATCATACAAAATATATGGATACATTAGACTTTTATTCAAATTCTGGATATTACTTTACTTTCCCACATAATTTTCATGTTCTATTTTTTTTTTTTTTTTTTTTTCCAAAAACAAATCTATTTCTCCTAATGAAATTACTGTCAACAATAAAAAGCCATAGACAAGACACATAGTTTATAGTAGAATATGAAGCATTTGACGGTTCAATCAATCCACTAGCATTGCCCCTGGTCTCTTGTAGAAGACCAGCAGCCTCCAGGATACTGGCAAAAGCCTCCAGTCAGGCCCATAAATCACTTGGAGAACTGATATTGAATTGTTATCAGGGGACTGTTGGTGTGGGCCATAGTATGAGGTGTTCTGTGTCTTCTGTATGATGATTGTATCTGGGGCGTAAAGATGAAATCAAAGGTGCCCATATCACACTACATATATGATAGAGGGCAAGTAGGTCACTCTTGTCAAAAAATAAGGAAGGACTTGTCTAGTAAATGCAGTCATGCTGATTTGTGGCTCTTAACAACCTACAAAACTTACATGCTTTGAATACAAGATTGTAAAAACTTAGTATGAAAGGGTGGGATTGAACTGGGGTCACTTCCTTCAACTTGTGTCGGCAGGACAGGTTATATTCGAAGTTAGGTTAAGTAGAATGAACCTTGAATGCAAACCAATCAAATTAAAAAAATATATAAAATAAGCCACCACCCCCATTAATTTATTCAATGTAATACTTCCTAAACTGAATTTAAGTTGTACAAGTTCCGACTGTACCTTTTCTTTTTTCAACACTTCTCAGAAGGCTGGCCTAATATTTTTTTAAATTGGGATAAGCACCTTTCCCTAGCTTTTAACTCCTGGGTTCGTGAAGCTTTACAAGGTTCATCAGAGTAATGAACATAGGATAAAATGACACTAACAGTTAATAATTTACTACATATGATAACACTTTTTTCAGTTTTACTTACCAACATGATTTCTGATACATGAAGGTTGTCAATTAGGCTTTCAGAATTACTCCTCAAATCATTTGAGCTGAAGCTGTTTTACTAACGTGAGCTGCATCAACTCCTCAAACTAATTTGTCACGAGTCACTTAAAAATCCCATGCACTGCAATATCATAACTCCTCATGCATTACTTTCAAGACATGGGTCTAATACTTACTCTTTTATACCCCCTCGTAAACTTATAAACAAACTTTGCCCTCAGCCATTTTGTCAACAAATCTAAACATAAAAGTTGAATTAATTAAACAAATGAGGGACACTATATTAAACATTTACGCCAATAAATAGATAAAAATCCACAACAAACAAACATTCTATTTTCCCTATTTTAATTGCAGTATTTGGCAGGTAAACCAAAGACTTCGAATTGACTCGGGTAGAGAAAGGGAAATAGGGTACAGATGCACCTGTTGAGTGAGACCGATGACCTAAAACCACCTGAATTTCCTTACGACTGTGACTGCGGAGAATTAATGGATTACCATTTTTAACTATGCATCAGTAGTTTGAAATAGAGCCTAATGCACATGGAAAATCAGAGGAAATTGACAATTCGTGATATCACATGAAACAATGTTTACATTTTTAATTAAAAACCCCAATGCGCGCAGAGTAGATTTACGTTTGTGTGCTATATTTTCACATGCTAGATTATTACAGGGATTGTTAATGTATACGTGTTAAATGATATTAACGATGAGTGTGTGTTCGTGCGTATATATTCACCAAACTATCACATGCAAATGATGGGCGTGGTTAGGTGTTAACGTGTTCGAAACGTTTTAATTGATTACGTTTTACAGTCTAAAAATTAACCCTTTATCGGTTCAAATACAGCAACCACGGCAAGCCGTAGAGGCGATATTATAGTATTACAGTATTTATTAGACAACCATAGTAGTGGCATTAGCACGCCTCACGAACTCGCGTGCCATTTCAGTAATACGTTTCCATTTTATCTATTATTTAATCAAATATATTCCTCTTTGTAACATCTTGTTTGCTTCCATGACTTCTTTTGAAAGTGCCAATAAAACCTCTCTTACAATATTAGCGGCTGAATTCTTGTCCCTGTTACCGAACAACCACCTTTGGCAAGGGAACATGTAGGAAGATGAAGAGGGAGCCAAAGTCTATTGATATTGTAGGATAATATCTCTACCGGTCTTGTAGCCGGTGCAATGCTTCAGGTCACTGTTGCCACTTTGTGGGATTTTCCCACAGATCTGTGGGACAAATGATCTGACGTGGGACTGGTTGTGGGGAGACCAATTTTGTTCTTAATTTGTGGAATTTTTTTGTGGAAATCCATACAATTTGTGGGAAATTCTATGGAATCAACAATTAGTCAGACAGATAACTAAGATTCTCCGTAAATAAGAGAATTTGAAAAAGGTCAGGTCTAGATTCCATACTCGCTAGTAGATGACGTCACGTCACAGGTGAGAAATGTAGTAACACATTTGTAAATCACAACTAACACCACAGTCGGACGAAAGAAAAAGTTGCGTAAGCGGAACTATATATTTCGATTGCTACCTGCAATCCTATTCAGTAGTACAAAGTGGCAGGGAGGAGGCTATCTTAAGTAGCAACCTCTTACAAAAGAAAGGGAACATGAGAAGATAAGGAACATCACTGCCCCAACCCTAGTTGACCTGAGGCTGACACGAGGTCGGGTCAGGGGGAGGGGGAGGAAGCTTGTTGACAATATTTTTGGTGATGAATAGTCCTGAAATGATGTCTGGGGTCCATTGACCCTTGGAAATATTCATCGTGGGCAGGTAATCAATTAATAAACGTCTTTGTGTTGTTATCACTTCGGGCAATGTCGGGTATTTTCGGAAGTTTCCGAAGTCCGATGTGACGGAAGACATTCAGAGGCCCAAATAAAACGCAATATTAGACTTCAAGCTTCTTTTATGGAAGAAAATTAAAATATCAAAACTTTATAACATTTTTTCAAGTGGAATGATGAATTATATAATATATAAAAATATTACTATTGGGTGGACGTTTTTTACATTAAAAAAGTTTGAACTGCTAGGAAAAGACAAGAGACTTGAATTTTTTTTTTATATAAAAATGGTCTTATTTTTATTTACAGCAGAACAATATTAAAATACATGTATGTGGAAAATCTCAATATTAAAATACATGTGTGTGGAAAATCACTTATTCTTATTTACAACAGCACAATTAAAATACATGTAGGCCTATACATGTAGGTGGAAAATCTCTACTGGTAAAAACACTTTATTTTTATTTGCAGCACAATTCACGTATACATCCTTGCATATGATCCCGTGACGTCATCTACTAGCGAGTATGGAATCTAGACCTGACCTTTGAAAAAAGTATTGTTGGAATACTTAACTAGGTTGTGTTGAATCAGTCAGTTCTAAATACTGGAACTAATTCTGTGGTACATAATATGGGTAAGCTGGGAATGGGGTGGATCATAGTTTGGTCCGTTTCATAACTCACGCGTCCTGGACGCGTCCATTTGACTCCATCACTCGTTTAGTCAGCACTCGGAAGGGATTGGGTAGGGGGGAGGAGGAGGACTACTTCTAACAATGAAGACACAGCCCAAGCGAATATGTTTTCTCCTCCCTCCCGGCGATAGGTCGAAAGCGTCATACGTTGTAGTACGGTCGACCTTCCCCGCGATAGGCCGAAAACGTCATATGTTCAAGTACGGTCGACCCTCCCCGCGATATGTCGAAAGCGTCATAAGTTCAAGCACGGTCTGGCCAGTAGAAACTCTCGACTCCTTTGTCAAGAGGCTCAAGTTGGAATCTTGGAACGTTTTGGAAGTCTCGCCAGAGGCTTACTTCACTCTACAGTTTCAGTTATACAGTAAGCTCTGTTGCTCAGCTGTTGTTAGTCATACCGGTCTGCAAGATGGCCGGTGCTTGTAGGACCTACTTTATTTGCTAGTGATAGTCAAGACGACTGACAAAAGTACAAGGAAATACAGTCAGAGGTACCGTCCATCATGGGAAAATGATCAGCGTTTTAAATGTAAAGACAAAAATTTCGAATCTGTTAAGTTACCTTGTTAAAAATAGATGAAGAGCATATACAAATAGATACATGTATGCTTTCCTTATATCCATTAATTGATTACCGCTGGATAATTTTACTTTACCAAGGTGTGGTGTACGCTAGGCTAGATCTACGTTTTCTCAGTGCTTATGTAGTCGTAATATAAATTACCGCAGGATGAAATGGTATAACTATTGTATGTTTATCAGAGAACTTTGACTTCTTGGTTTTAGGTTGGCTGCAGTCAGTCCCAGGTGATGCAAGCAAAGCACGATGCAAAGTTTGCGGAAATTCCTTTCAAGCGCACATGAAATCCGTGATTGGTCACTCTCTTAGCAAGAAACACGTGGATAACACTAAATCCTCTACAAGCAAGAGCTAGAGGTCCATCAAAGATGCTATGCGTCCCATAGAGAGAGATCCAGTCAAAATTGCTGAGCTTAGAATAGCAGTTTATATAGCTGAACATGCCTCAGCTTTATCAGTAGATCATTTGGGTAAACTTTTGCCTAAGTTGGATATGAAATCACGCACATTACAAGGTTTCAGAATGCATCATACTAAATGTGCACGTCTTCAGAAATATGTCATTGCTCCATCTTTTGCTGTTAAATTAAGAAATGAAATTGGAGACCAATTTTTTAGCTTGGTTGATGAGAGTACCAACGAAGCAAATATATCTTGCCTTGCCCTTTGCATTCGTTTTTACAGTACAAGTAAAAAGTCTGTAGTGGACACTTTCTATCGTCTACTACCAATAGAAAATGCTACAGCTGATACTCTCTATCAAACTGTTAAAAGATGCTTGGCTGAGGACGGCCTAGATGTGAAAAAAATTATAGGCCTAGGGACTGATGGAGCCAGTTCGATGATCGGTCGAACTCATTCACTATCAACACTTTTAAGAGTTGATAATCCTGAATTAACCCTGTTTAGGTGTGTGTGCCACTCCCTTCACCTTGCTGCCAGTAAGGCTTCTGAATGCCTTCCTATAATTGTTGATTTTGTAGTTAGAGATACTCATAATTGGTTTTCTACTAGTCCTAAGAGGACTAATGAGTATCAGGCTATATACAGAGTGTTAGAAAACAGTGTACCTAAGAAGGTGCCGGGACTGGCAGGCACACGCTGGATAGCAAGGTTGGAAGCAGTTAGTATAATTATCGATCAGTGGGAGGCTCTAAAGCTTCATTTTGACCTGAGTGCTTCCAAAGAACGTTGTTACACAGCGAAAACCCTGTCTGATGCATACAGAGATGACCAGAATAAATTGCATTTGTTGTTTGTCAGAAAAACTCTGAAAGAAATAGTTAGTGTTAATAAGATTTTCCAGTCACAAACTGCAGATGTCACAAAAGTAACAGAGGATCTCATTGCAATGTATCGTAATCTAATGAACATTGTAGTAAATGGAAAGCACTTGTCAAAATGTTCTGATGAAAACCTACCCAAACTTAGATTTCTGGATCATGTTGTGCCATGTGAGGCAATGAACTTTGGATATGAGTTCACCACATATGCATCTGCTTGTTCTTTAACTGTAGCTCAAGTTCACTATATCAAAGAGCGGTGTAAAGAGTTTGTGGTTGAACTCATAAAACAAGTTCAGATGCGCTTACCTGATAATGTTGAGATACTTATGATGTTGAAAAATTTCCATCCTTCCATTGCCACATCGCAGATTGACTCTGCTGCTCTGATTGGTGCTAGGTATCGGTCTACCTTTGAGGATCTAGATGGTCTTGAAAATGAATGGAGTTCAATGTGTCTTCAACAGTGGCCTAAAAGTTGCTTGGGTAATGTAGTAAGTTTTTGGACTGAGGTAAATGAAAGGGAAAATTCTGCAGGACAAAAAATGTTCCCAAACATTTCAGGCCTCGTACTGGCATTATTGTCCCTTCCATTTTCAAATGCCTCAGTAGAAAGAATTTTCTTTCAAATGAATGTTGTTCACTCGAAACTGAGAAATCATCTAAAGGTTAGGTCGGTAGAGGCATTGTTGCAGATAAGGTATGGGTTGGTTCATTATTATCAGTCGTGTGTAAACTTTCAGCCCACTGATGACATGATAAGAAATTTCGGCGCTAAAAGTTCTAGAGAGGAGGAGGAGGAGAATGTCATTAATCTTGATTTAATGCAGTAAGAAACTGAGACTGTAGGTAACTATAAATCTAATTGTTGTCATTATGAAGTTTGTATTGTAAAGTTTTGGTTGGCCTACTGTAGCTGCAGGCTGTCTACAGAACAGTCATAATGGAAAGACCTAGTTTTTAAGTTTATATAGTTGTTAAATATTAAGTAACTGTTTTTTTTTGTAAGGAAATTTTTTTAATTTTCTTAATCAATAATAAATTTATATGAAATAATGCTGTATTAATTTTGTGGGAATTTTCGTGGGATTTTAATTTCAGTTTGTGGAAATATGTGGGGGAAAAATCTTTAATCTGTGGGAATTCGCCTCTACAAAAGTGGCACTGCTTCAGGTCTCTGATCTCCCTAGCTTCACCTTCCCAACTTCGTTGTCGTCGCCTTGTAGGTTGGAACCGCATGTACTGCATACTTTCGATGCATTGTGTCCATCCATTTCAACGAAAGCTACTTATCTAATGCGATCTGCGTTACGGATAGCTTTCTTCACTTTGGTCATACTGATTACCGAGATCTTCAAGAATTACAAATATCGGCGTCGATTTACTAGGATGCATTTACCGAGATATTTTATGATATTTACCGAGATTTATAATATCTACCGAGATACTGTAAATTTCATTGTAAAAGACTAATCATGAATGAAGAAACCAAACAAAATGAAATAAATCCGTATCAAGAACATCGAAACTATTTATTTACCTTGCAAGTTTACCGTTTTGTCCTTAGAAAAAAAAAACGAAAAAGTTATTTTGGAAAATTTCCGAAAGGCTCTCTGCTGGAATTACGCTCCGTTTTATATAAACTAATCTACATGTAATATGTAGCATTAAATTCCACCCACCAAGTGGAGTGAGGACTAAGTCTATCATCGCTCTGCTCTGCATATTTATTTGAGACCTGCTTATATCAGGTCAATAATTATCGATATCTTGAAGAATTACCGAGAATGGGGTCGATTTACCGAGATGTGAATTATATTTGGGAATGTCCCCTTTAGAGCAACAGAGAGCAGGATGCCAAGTCCTATCCCCGTCCCGTTTTTGTCGCCTTTTACGACTCAAGTGAGAAAACTCAATAGTAGTATTCTTTTTCCCTTACCACAGGAATGCACTGTGGGAGGTTCTGCAGATATATGAGGTAGGAGGAAAGCTGTTAAGACAAGTTAAGAATTTTTACGAGAGTAGCAGAGCCTGTGTTAGAAATGGAGAGAGTAAGTGGTATGAGGTAAAGGTGGGACTTCGTCAGGGATGTGCCATGTCGCAATATGGCTGTTCAATTTATACAAAAATGGGGTGGTGCAAGAGGTAAATGCAAGGGTAATGACCCGGGGATTGGAGATGGTTAAAGAAATTTGAGAAAAATGGGAGATAAGCCATTTGTCGTTTGCTGGTGACACTGCATTTGTAATAGGATCAAAGGAGTTAAGGAAGTTAGTGACGGAGATTTGGAAGATGGGCGAAAGAAGGAAGCTGAAGATGAATGTGGGTAAATGTAAGGTGATAATATACACAAGGTTTTTGGTTTTAATAAATTTATTACGCCCGTGGGCGGCAAACAATAGTACATCTATCACAGCATTGTGTTAGAGGACATGTCATATATTACACCCATTCTTTAAATGGTATTACAAATTTCCTGGACAGTGGAAGGAGGAGGAGGTGGTTGAGGGGGCGTGGGGAAATACGTACCTCAAGGGAGTGAAGAATGGAGGAGGATGATAATCTCAGTGGGGAAGCCGAAGTCCAGGAGATTCGCATTACCACACGGGACCACGCGTGCTTCCTCACAGCAAGCGTGTATGTACGTAAATCAAAGAGGGGTGTGGGGACAACTCATAAAGATGACCGTCTTTGGGTAATGAAACCCAGAATTCCTAATGTGACTTTAATTGATAACTTGTTCAAATATCAAATATGGTTAGTATAGTCTGTAAATCCATGTGAACAAGTTGTATAGACACGGTAAAGGAAACATGGACTGGAGGTGAAGCTTTATTCCTGACGTTTCGTCATTCCTTTGAGAAAGTCGTTAGACGAAACGTTAGTATAGTCTATAAAGGTTGGTCTTAAAGTTAATTAATGGTTCCTATCGTACTCTGTCTCCCTGCGCTTCAACTAAACATCTTACAGTAACATCAAATAAATTAAACTTAGCATCTACTGTTGGTGGTGGGAGTGGGTTCAGACGAGCACGGATTCGCACCTCGGATGAGGCCTTTGTAGCGATGGGCGGGAACTGCCTGGTCACGGTTGGTATCTCCGAGCGGGCACTGAAGACGGCTGGGTAGGCGTCTCTCCGCAATTCCGCTAACGTCCTTCCGGTCTGGATGTCCCGAAAGGGGATGTATCTGCCCCTCGCGACCTTGATGCGATGATCCTGGTAATCTACACGATGGCGATGAGATCCTGATCACAGGTAACAAGGAACGCCGTAGCACTGAGTTCCTTGACACTTATGTTTTAGTTACGCGTGTTCACCTGACACTAGGGGTCAATCGGTCTTGAATTTTGGATAGGGTTTAACTAGTTCGTATTAACGAAGTGAATCATCGCAGCCACTGTGCGAGACCAATGCACCTGAATCTTCCGAGACCGCGTAGGAGTTACTTCATGTTCTCTGAGAACCCACGCTAGACTGACCTCTGTCTCACGGCATGTCAGGTCGTGATGCTCGCTAGCCGGCTTCCGACGTTGCCAATAGTTCTATGTCTCCGTCCCTAGTTGTGAAGGGTACTACGAATAATGTTCATGTGGGAGGTGACACAGTTGCAATTGTTCTTTGAGGTAGACACTGTTCACGAGCGGGTTAAACACAATCCTAATTATTCTAATTGCCTAGCTTAAACAAATATGTGGCAGCGCGCAGGGGGGGGAGGGTTTGTGTTTGAGCGCTTTGTGTGGGCGCGAAAACCGTTGAGCATGGCTCTGAGAACACAAATCAAAAAGGGGGGGGGGTGTTTCTAGATAATTAGAAGTCTCTCCCTTCGTTAAGGCACTGAAATTGATTGTCAAAAATAACATGACAGATAAAGAGGATAACGAGGAGGAGAAAGGACAGGATGTAGCTACTAGAAGTCTTAAGGACTCTGGAAATTCCCCCGAGTATAGGGAATGAAGGGCTGATACGGAGAGAAAACAGACGAGAAAATGGGAAGGGGAGACAGCGAGCCGGGTGTCACAATTTCAAAAATTGTGACAAATGGAGACATAATACAATAATCATTCAGGATCCCCCGAAATGGTGATGGCGAGATAGTGGTACTATGTAAGTGTTACATACAATCATTATGCCCCGTCTCCGGGGAATATTGTCTGTCACTATGGGTCACTGGAGACAATAATACCAAGGGTGTTCGTGTTAGGATGGTTACACAGCCCGCACGGTCATCACCGTGGCATATCATCCGTCTGGGAGCCCCGTCACACAGGTCGACTCCCAAGTCGGAGACGATATTGTCCCTTCGTACCATGGTCTTGCGTCGGCGTTACTTGTGGCGGGTGGGTAGGAGGTGGTCGTATGGGGATATCGGTAGACCGTTCCGCATCTTTCGGTGTGTTGACATGGCATTAGTGGCTGCGTGTACTTGTATCTTGTTTTAAGGCATGATAGGGTGAGCATTGCGCGTGACGTCCATTACGTAGGTATAGGCTGCCTTGGTAAGATGGTCCACCGTTTAATAAATTCATTGCTTCTGAGGGCGACAAACAATAGTATATTAGTCATAGTATTATGTAAAGAGATACAGAAGGAGGTATAGTTGGATTTAACAATCAAAATCCCCCAAAATGGGGGTGGCGAGCTAGGAGTGTATCTAAGTTGTCGTCACTAAGTAAATATTTACATACAGTTATCACGTCTTGTCTCTGTGGAATACTGTCTGTCACAATGGGGCATTGGAGACAGTAATGTTCAAGAGTGTTGGCGTTAGGGCGGTTACACAGCCTGCATGATGAGTAATGTGGCATATCTTCCGCCTGGGATATTTGCCACACAGGTTATACACAAGGGAGAGGATGGCAGCAAATTGGATGTGAGTATTAAGGGAGAGAATCAGGAGGAAGTGGATAGCTTTAGACACTTTGGAACGAATGTGGCGGGAAAAGGAGGAGTGGAAGTGGAAGTAGAGAAGCAAGTGAATGCCTTGGGGGATTAAAAATTGTAACGAAAAATAAACATTTAGGAATGGATGCTAAGAGAAGATTATATGGAAGGATAGTTATGCCGATAACACTGTATGGAGCAGAAACATGGGACATAAAGAGAGGAAGAGTTAAATGTGTATGGGATAAAATGCCTTTTTTTTTTAATAATTTTATTACGCTCAAAGAGCGGCAAGCCTAGCACATATCAAATTAACTATTTACATGCGAATCGTGACTCACAGGACACGCTGTTCGACTGAGGCGGCAATTTGTAGACAAGTACAAATTTCCAGAGGTTGGGACACAGTGGTGGAGGACATGATGATACAATCAGGGACAACAACAGCATGTATAAAACAGCACTGTTAATAATATCACAGTCAACAGTATATACCAGTGGTTCTTAACCTTTTCATTACCACGCCCCCCCTACGAACTACTATTTTTTTCATGCCCCTTTGCATATATAGGTAAATATTATTCTCTAATTTAAAAATAGAATAGAAACGGCAATGTCTTTTTAGTCCATTTATTAAGTATAAATTGCAATAATTTGATATTTGACACTTTCGAATAGGTACATGATTATGAGATATTTGGCACTGCTTCTTAGCTACCAGATCTAGAATACGCGGTCGAATACTCGAGAGTGCACAACGCAAGTCGCCTTCAACGTTGAGGCGGTTTCTGTACTTAGTCTTGATAGAAACGAGCGTGGAAAATACCGTTTCACACATATATGTGGATCCAAACATTGTTAGAATCCGAAGAGCCTGGTGTGAGGTCAAAGGGTAAACATGAAGGTATTTGACCCAGAAAGTCTCCAAATCCATATCTTTGAAGTCTTCTTTAGCTGTGGAGTCGAACTTCAACTCTAGGAACTCTTCTTGGACTTCTTCAGCTACATCAGCTACTTCACATTGAAATGGATTCCTGGTGAATTTCCATGCCTCACGCTTGTCGTCTATATCTGGGAAGTATCTGACGAATTCCGATTTCAAGTCACTTAGATGAGTGATTATTTGCTCTTCTCAGAGTCGAGGTTACTGTCAGCGAGAGCCGTATCTAAGTTTCTAAAACTGGCTACATTTCCCTGTAGAACTCGACATTTCCAAAGATCGAGTTTGGCCATGAAGGTACGAATGGTGTCATGGTGCACAAGGATATTGATGTTTTTTCCTTGTAGTTTGAGGTTCACAGCATTCAATGCCTCAAAAATATCCACCAGGTAGGCTAAGGTTGCATGAAAGCCTTCAGACTGAAATTTGTCATAAAGGTCTACTTTCTGCTGTGAATCTAGAAATATTTCTACTTCTTCTCGTAACTCATAAAGCCTTCCAAGCATATTTCCTTTTGACAACCATCGCACGTTCGTGTGAAAAAGCAAGGCTTCATGTTCGGATTCCATATCCTTACACAGCAGTTTAAAAAGACGACTGTTCAAGGCTCCAGCTTTGACAAAATTGACAATCTTGATAGCCACATTCAAGACGTCCATCATTTCAACAGGCAAAGTTCTGGATGCTAAGGCTTCCTGATGAAGTATGCAGTGTGTACTCATTACGGAAGGATTTCTTTCTTTCACCTTTGTGACAAACCCAGACCGTAAACCACGCATGGCTGGTGCTCCATCAGTACACACTCCTACCAGCGACTCCCAAGAAAGCTGATTTTCCTGGAAAAAATCTGATATAACATCAAAAATAGCTTCTGCTGTTGTGAAACTTTCCATCGGGTGACAGAACATAATTTCCTCTTTTATATTATTGCCTGATACAAAACGAGCATACATCAGAAGCTGAGAACACTGAGCGACATCAGTCGTTTCATCACACTGGATGGCAAAAACAGGGGAGGCTCTTACTTGGTCGAGAGTCTGAACTTTGATATCTTGAGATAATTCATCTATCCTTTTCTTGACTGTATCATTTGACAGAGAAATCTGGGAAAGCTTATTTGCACTATCTTTCCCCAAAACGAGTTCTGCTGCACATAATATACTTGGTTTTATGAGAGACTCTCCAATGTTATGACTCTTCTTGCTCTTTGCAATCAACATAGCGATCTCATAGGAAGCCTCAAGAACCTTTGAAGATTGCTGCCGAAATGACCCACTGTCGTCCAGTTTAGCTCGCTTCAAGGTGTCTTTTTTAGTTTCAAAGAATGCCTTCGGCTTGTCAACTAAAGCAGGATGTGATGTCCTCAAGTGGCGTTCCAGGCGTGAAGGCCGCATTCCATCATTGCTCAGAGTCTTGTAACATATCACACACAGTGGAACCTCGGTGTCACCCCTTTGGAGAGACACAAATCCAAATCGAATGTAATCTTCAATGTACTTCCGTTTCTTAGCACTCATTGCAAAATACTTGATGTTTTGTATCTATGTAAATATGTAGAACAAATAAGGCCAACACAACAATAAGCAATAATCACACAACGACTGGTGAAATGCAATTGTCTCAGTCCCACCGTCCCACACATTGATAGCATCGCGCGAGAATTTACTAGCCAATCAGCTTCCGTCTTATCATGACGTCATCGTACGATTCAACTGACGAAGACAACCTTGGAAGAAACGCTCTGCCTAAACGGGTCTCACTCTAACGGTTCATTAGTAAGAAAGAATTCAGTAATAATTCATATGCTTATGCTTATAGTACTGGCCCATGCTGTTGTAAAAGTAATCACTAACTGGAAAAACTTATACTTTTCACCCGAAAGCTCGCGCCCCCCCCTGGAAATGATCCACGCCCCCCTAGGGGGGCGCGCCCCCCTGGTTAAGAATCACTGGTATATACAAAAAAAAAGTATGAACAATATAACGGAGCTGCTTAGTGTAGGCCTTATGATCTCTTGCAGTCTCCTTCATTCTTATGTTCTTACGTTCTTATTACAGTTATGATATAAGGGACATTGACATATTGAAACAGTCGTGGACAAGATCACACATTAGAATTATTACGTCGTTAGCAACGATAGTTAGCACCCACCAAAGTGGCGACGTAAGAGCAGTGTTTCTAAATGGTCGTCGGTAAGCAAGTATTTACATACATCAATGACAGACCCTCTATGGGGAATTAAATCTGTTAATGCAGGGCATTCAAGGCAATAATGCTGAAGGTTGTTTGCATTGGGCAAGTCACACAGTTTACAGGAAGAAAATTGAGGCATGTCTCTTGTCTCGCTAACCTGCCACACTGGTCTGTAGCCTAATATAAGTCGAGCAGATACCACATTATGTCTTCTATCTAAGAGTCCTCGGCGGCGATACTTGTGGGGGCGATTGGCAAAGTGATCATAGTGCTGAATGGTCACACTCGAAGGTCGCTCGATATTCCTCCGGTGAACGATAGGCAAATGAGCTGCAGCACTTATCTTGCGTCTGTAGAATGAGAGGGAACTAGGTGAAGAGTCAGCAGCAGGTGAGGGCTGCTCGCAGGCTGCCTTGGCGAGTAGATCCACCGTCTCGTTGCTAGTTATTCCTACGTAATAAGGGATCCACAGGAAGTGCATAACAAGGGAGTGCTCAAGGGCTGTGGCTAGCTGAAATAGAATGTGAGTTATTAGGTTATGGGGTTCTGATTTTTGGGAAGACAAGGCACGGAGAGTAGATTGAGAGTCGCAGATAATCAGGCCATTACTACCAATACGTAACAGTAGATTGACAGCATCCAGGAGTCCGTGGTGCTCGCAGGAAGTTGAGCTAAGAAAACCTGGTAGTCGGCGTCCAGTCCAGCCTCCATGGGGTGGAACCATACTAGGCGAGTAGATGGCACAGCCCGTGTTTCCGTCCGGTTGCAGCGACCCGTCTGTGTATATTGTATGGACAGCTGGGAGGGAAGAGGTCACTTTGGCGATGGTTTCTAGAGCTAGTTGCTTCTGTAGTAGGGGCAGGTCACTTTTGCAGGTTGGTGTATAGGTGACAGCGAGGAGCGGAACCCTCCAGGGGGGGCGGACTGTGAACAATTTCTTGTCTAGGAATATGAAATCCTATACTCTGTAGGTTTGTGCGAATGGCTCTAATAAGGGCTCAACCACCAGGTTGGAGTCGGGGCCGAGGTGCAGTAGGGTCGAGAGACGTTCTGAGGACATTCGAGTAGAGGGGGGTAATCTGTGGGGTGTGTAATCATTTAACAGTGAAATATGTTTCATTAGCGTGCATTCGTTCCGCCAGAGGGAATAGATGTAGTTCCTGTAGCATATTGGCAACCCGAGTAGAGATTGGGCAACCCAGTATGAGCCGCATAGCTTTATTTTGAAACTTATCGAGGAGGTCAAATGCTGATTTAGGTAGTTGACATAAGGCAGGAGAGAGATAATCGATGACTGAGGATGAAATGCCTGAAAGGTATGGCAGGGCTTACTAGGCTGAATAGAGTAAGAAACGAGGAGGCAAGGAGGAGAGCGGGAGTGGAAAGGGAGTTGATAGATAAGGTTGATGAAATAATATTGGGATGGTGAAGAAAGATTAATAAAAGAGGCGTGGAAGTCAGCGGTGAAGGGAGTAAACATGAGACGGTAACCAAGGATGAGATGGATGGATGGGGTAAAATGGGCATTGGGAAAGAGGGGAATGTCTGTTGAGGAAGGAAGGAGGGAAGAAGACAGAAGATAGAGATGGGGTATGGAGGAGGTCAAGGAGTATGTGTGAATGATATTTTGACACAGCCTGAAAGGGTTTCTCCCCGTTTTATCCTTTTTCTGCATTAGGGGGATGGGGAGGAGGGTTTCGCTGATTAAGTGAAGCGGCCTTGCTGTAGATGAGCTGTGTCTTGCTGCGTTGCTTCTGATCCAGGGCAGTGAGCGAGATGCAGCGATGATCCGTCATCCAGGAGCCAAGAAAAGAGGGAGGGAAGGGTGGTGAATGAGAGTTGAGTATATGGGATAGAATGGGTGGGAGTGGATTTACGCATTTGACTTTGGATACCTCCCTTGTCAGGGAGAAAAAGTCCTTGGTATATGTATGTATGCATTACATTTATCGAGATCTACTTACAGCAGGCCAATAACTACCGAGATCTACCAAGATCACGAAGAATTACCTAATTTTACCGAGATCGGTGTCGATTTACCGATATTTTTATTACATTTACAGAGATCTGCTTATATCAGGTCAACAACTACCTAGATCCACCGAGATAGGGGTCGATTTACCGTGATCTGGCTATACCATGTCAATAACTACCGATATAATGAAGAATTACACACTACATTCAACACTTTCCCATACCTATATCCCTATTTTTTTACTCAAGCAGATCAGTAAACTAGCACTTGCCATCCCATATCTCCTATTAACTGGCAACTAGAAACAAACCCAGGCTCCTGCACTTGCCTCACCATCACGCAACACATTAAATATACACACGTGTCCATCAATCCCAGTACATGCCACAAATGATTCCATTTAAAACATATAAGACTTAAAAACACAAACTTGAGCTGTAACCAACACAAGACAACCTTCAACATCCTACAGACATCAGCCCAACAGGAAAATCTCTCTGTATTCAGGGCACAATCTTAGTGGTTGCATGTAGGGCAGTTTGGATCTGTGGCCAGGCCTATCTTGTGTTGGTACTGTAAAACAGTTGCCCTAGATGCAACTACTATACAGAAGATAGGAACACAAAAATTCTTCCCCTGAGTGAATTATGGGCATGCCTGGAGGCCATTGCCAGGTACCTGGGGCTGTGGGTCTTCTGCAATAGAGATTTGGGGCAAACATGTTGACTGATTGACTGACTGACTGATTGACTGACTGACTTTTTACTTCTCTTTAGAGGATTATTTGGTTGGGCTAATGTTGAGAGGGGATGTTCGTGAAGTATTGACTTTAGTGGTCTTTCTTGAAGAGGTTGTTTGTTGATCAGATTTCGTATGGATACTGGTGGTAAGTTGTTGTATATGTTTGAGTAATAAGCTGCTGCTCTTTTTGTATATGTGTGAATAATATTTTTTCAATGTTTAGCTGGTAGTGCTTGCGTTATATAATGAGGTGGTAGAACACTGGAAACTATCAAGAAGCTTTTTAATTGAAACACACAGGGTCCAGACAAGATATTGTCCAGTAGACACCATATGAAATGTCAGGGACCATCAGAATAACCAAAATCTTGTAGATTCTTCTAGCATACCACTTGATCCACTGTCTGCATTATCTCTTAATCTTCCAGTCCAGCTTTGTATGTCTTTTCTATTGTGCTTAAGTTACTGATGCATGTTTTCACACGTGCCTCCAGGAACTATTATTAATTTGGTTATTGTTTTTCCTCTGCCTCTGCAGTACCTCATTTATTTCAGTCTTATTGCCCTACCAGGGATGGAGGGATAGGCAGATTTGATATCCAAGAGGGAAATATATTGAATGTTTCCACAGAATTTGTTTCTCATCAATGGCGGGGCTACGGCACGTCGTCGCGTGGCGTGCGCGTGCGGACGCGTCAGTGAGGCCCTCGGTCTGTCCTTCCAGCAGAAAGAACGCCGGCTCGTGATGTCCACTCCTCGACGGCCCGGAGGAGGGCAGGAGAAGACGACGGCTCGGGAGGGAGGCAGGCCATTTGCAACACTGAATCTTTTAGATTAATAAACTGTCTTTGTCGTTTGTTTTATTTACCCTTCTTTTTTTTCCTCTTATGCGTGTATGTGTATTCCAAGTGATCAGGCTTATTATATAGAATTTGTTTTTGAATTTCATGTCATCATTAATAACTCTTTAGAAAACGGGTTCACACTATGTCTCTGACATGTCATAGTTACACTCCTTAAATCTCCCCCTTATACCACCTGTATAACTCCACCTTTTCAGTGCAATATTGTCCCCTAAGGATAGAAATACATGATTTCATCGTCGCCAAAATCGATCAAAAGGATTCTGGTTAAAGTCCATTGAGGTTCCACACACTGTAGTGGAACGCGCGAAAGGATTTTCCCCTTTCCCATATTCCTTTTCTTGTTAATCTCTCTCTCTCATCTCGGACAGACTCGATCGAGGTTCTGCACGGCCATACCAAGCGTATTTTTTCATTACTATATTTTCTCTTAAACCTCTCTCTCTCTCTCTCTCAAAACCTGCACAATGCGCGATGTTTCTTACGATTTGGTGGTCTTAAGCATGTAAGATCGCCTATACCTCTATTACAACAGAAATTATCCACCTGTTTTTAAAAATCTATTAGTTTGCTTGCCTGTATTCAACCACAACCAAAAAAAAAAAAAAAAAAAAAGCGCAAAACGTCACTGTGCTTGCATAAAAGTAGAATCTTCTGAGATGGGGACAGCTACAGCACAACTGTATCGATGAAATCGAACCACAAGTTGTTACCGAGTTGGTTCCCTCCTACGATCTAATTTGGTTAAATCTTCATATTCCCTGTCAAATTGAAAATGATTTTTCGGAAAGAATATCATCGGATTCTTTGAAAGAAAGGAGACCAGATGCCAACAGATTCCGACAGACTTTAAGAGATGACAATGGTAGTGACTGACAGACTCTTGAAGACAAAAAATGGTCAGTAGGGATACATCTAGGAGTACAAAAGAAATTTAAAAGAAAAGAAAGAAAAGAAAGTAAGAAGGACCTACAGGAAGCTGTACGAAAATTTCTCTTGCCTAGAATCTTATATAGAAACTGTCACGTCACACTGGGTTCATACTCGTGATGTGACATATTTATTCCTTGAGCATAATTACACTGTGTTATGCTACCCCTTTGTGTGAGAATGAACAATGACTCCTTGTCCGCTAAGGCCGTTGACCTGGAACGCGCGCGAAAGCTCTCGTAAGCAAGCGGCGGAGTGATACGAAGCCAACGCCGCCCGCTAGCTGAGGTCAAGGGGCGCGTGAATCGAGAAGGCGAAGTAGTGCCTCCCCTCCCTTCTACCTCATTATCTTGTAGGTTAAGGTATAAGCTAGGGAATTATTGTGAACCCTCTCCATACATAAATAAAGGAAGTAATGGATGTGTGGAGTTGGGTGGATAGGGATAGGAAATGTATTTTAAGATAAGTTGGCATTGGGCAATAGCACTTGTGTTGTGCGGTTGGGGTATAAATCAGGGGGTGAGGTCACCCACGCTGCTCCCTCCGCACTCGACCTCTGCGCATTGTCGGTACTTGTAAGTAAGAGATATTCTCATTAGTTGTGTTAATAAATATTTCGGTGATTTTGTATATCTTCTTTCTTTATCCTGGCGTGTTGGACGTATCTATAAAGAGGCGATTATTCTCTGAGACTCTGGATTGTATGAATTACTCAAACTCTGTTTTAGAGTTTGATGTAACACAAAAACTGAGCTTAGGGCATGACAGAAACCAACATGGAGACACCTACAGGCACCTGGAGACGTCACCAGGTTCATAGAACTCGCATTGACGGAGTCGAGTTCTTAGGGACTTCCGCAGATTCCGACAGACTCTGGCAGACACAGAGAAGACATGCAGGCAGTAGGTGTCCTTGGAGAAGCCGACAGTAAGTCCAGAATAAAGGAACAGGAAAAAAAATCATAATGGGGACTTACAAAGCTTCATACGAAAATTCTTCTTGATATAAAAATTGTATTCGTCTAACAGGAATTCGTCGTCGTCGTCGTCGTCGTCGTTATAATTATCATCATTATACCCCCCGTCACCTACTGTTCAGAGTTTGTGAAGAATTAATTTTAGTATTCATTGAAGTGAAGTTTTATTGATTCGCAGCCGAATGACTTCGACTGCTGGCACTTGACAGAATTAGAATTTATAAACGACATCACCGTCTTTTTGAAAGTTAGTGCCACACCGAATTACCGCCATAGAAGAGTCCGCCGTAAGAATTTCAGCCTCGTTTTCTCCCGTTGTATGATTCTGCATTTGCCTTCAATTTGTCAGACTAGTCCTGTATTTCTGTGGGACTCTCATCGACAGCTGTAGGTATGTTTGTCGAAATTCTTTTTGTCGTCTCTGACTGTCGGAGTCTCTGTATTGATCCGAATCTTGAAATGTATATATATACATACATACATACATACATACATATATATATATATATATATATATATATATATATATATATATATATATATATATATATCAAGAAGAATGGTGTTAACCAGTACTATGCCGGTCCCAAGCCCGGACAAAAGAGGAGGGTTGCTGTGACAGGTCTAGCAAACCGGCAGTGTAAAACATTTTTTGCTCGGGAAATGCATAGGCAGCCTCGGAACAGACGGATACACAAGTTGACGACCCAGAAAGAAAATGGACAAAGGACACGGAATACTCTCAAAATCGCAACAATCAACGTTTCTACACTACGCGGGAAAGAAGAAGAATTAGTAACTTTAATGGAGGAAAGGAAAATAACAATACTTGGACTTT